>NW_027501752.1:0-18216 GCF_021521415.1 Bidens hawaiensis
GAGATGGGTAATCACAATTGTTTATCGTTAGTGTGAAGAGTAATTTAGGCATAAACTCTTTTAACCAATTGGTCTTGTAAATAATTTTGATCAATATAGTTGACAAAGAGACAATATTTATAAAATATTCACATGCGAAGAGTTGACAGTAAAAGAGGCTAAGAATATTTTCTTTCTAGGGATTATCATTTTTGAAGTGCTCAATAATGAAGAGATGTATGTATTTTTACCGAGAAGATATTAACAAAATCAAGATTTATAATAGTTTAATACATAGGACATTAAATAAAATTAAACATTCGGTTTCTAAATTTTAAGGAATTCTCTTAAATGTAAATTAAAGACATTTACACACAATAAATAATATATGTTACTAAATAAAACAATTAAATTGAATTTGTTGACAACTAATTCCTTTAAGTTACGCACCATGTATTTATAACAATTTATCAACATAATTAAATATTATCAATATATTTCATTTGTTTGGTTTAACATTTGTTATTTATAAGAATTTAAATTACGGGACATTTAATACAATTATTGCATGGTTACCTTTTTACTATATATATATATATATATATATATATAAACAACTACTAACATATATGTACAAACCTTGCCTTGGAATCGGCGATTCCAAGGTCCTCAAACATCAACCTTGCCGCCTTTTCCAACTCGGCCACCATTACTCGCCAAGATTCAACTCGGTCAAAATTCGGAATACTCGGGATTACTCGGCCTCCAAGGTCAACTCGGCCAAAATTTTTATTTTTTTTATTTTTTAGTAAAAAATTAAAAATAACTACAAAACATAAATTCTTTGAATTATATTTTTTTCAAATGAATTATGCTTATTTTGACGTGAATTATGTTTATCTTAAAATATATATAACATCTAATAGTTATTTTATGTTATTTTTATCATGTCCGAGTACTCCCCGAGTACTCTCTAGCAGGGGGTCGGTCGCCTAGGGACCGCCTAGCGAGTTTTACAACATTGTGTACAAATATATAACTTTGAAAGGAACCAAAAATCACCTTAGTCAATTTAACAATCGATCTCGGTCAATAAAATTGACATAGAGCTTTTGATCATAATCATATTGAAATTACCCAAAAAGACAAGTCTTGACATGAACGGGTTGACTTCGAGAAGTCAAAGTTGAGAAAGTATAATTTTTTAAATATAGTTATAACAAGGTCGGAAGAGGAATAGTAGTCTATTTATAGATGAAACGGCAAAAGGTGTTTCAGCTAGATTAATTGGTCGAATATAACATATACAAGTCATAAAGGTCAATAAATAATTATACTCATTTCAATATTGATAAATACTTGGAATGAAACTTAAGATTTATTAATAACATTATAAGAAATATATACACATACACACACACATGCTCACATAAAAACAAATCTGAAAATTTAAAACGGGTCGGGTTTTTGGGTTTTAAAAAAAATGATGAATGTCACAAGCAAAAGGATTGACTCTGAGGGCTGAGCACGGGGGTCCCTTTCCCGACCCCGTCGGCTGTCGGCGGACTGATCGAGCTGCTTACGCTGCGAGAGCGGGTCTCCGCGTGCTAGCCAAGGGACGGACAGAGAACTGCCTCATCTAGGGCCTTCCCCGGGCGTCGAACAACCAACTCAGAACTGATGCAGACAAGCATTGCGATGGTCCGTACGGATGCTAACGCAATGTGATTTCTGCCCAGTGCTCTGAATGTAAAAGTGAAGAAATTCAACCAAGCGTGGGTAAACGGCGGGAGTAACTATGACTCTCTTAAGGTAGCCAAATGCGTCGTCATCTAATTAGTGACGCACGTGAATGGATTAACGAGATTCCCACTGTCCATGTCTACTATCTAGCGAAACCATATCCAAGGGTACGGGCTTGGCAGATTCAGCGGGGAGAGAAGACCCCATTTAGCTTGACTCCAGTCCGACTTTATGAAATGATTTGAGAGGTGTAGTATTAGTGGGAGCCCTCAGGCGAAATTCATATATATACACACATCAAATTCATACAATTGTTGGAAACAAGTGTTGGTGCGGCACCAAGTTGAAATGGCTCGTGTCTTGAATTTTTGAGAGAAAGTTGGAAATTCCAATCATGCACAAAACAACTCAACCTCAAACATGGCACCAAGTTGAAAATGCATTGTATAGCATAAAGATAGCATGAATGTTGGAAATGCCAGGCACAAAACATAAAAGTAGCAAAAAAAGGGTTGCAACACGAGGACAGCCCTGGGGTCTCCCATCCTAGTACTACTCTCGGCTAAGCACGCTTAACTGTGGAGTTCTGATGGGATCCGGTAAATTAGTGCTGGTATGATCGTAACCGAAATAGAAGATAATACTTATTCATTTATGCATTTCCCCAAAGGTAAAAAAAATATGAAGACTTCCCAGTGGGTCACTGATGACCGTCGTTCAAGTCAATTAAAAACCTAATTAAACTACCAAGATATGAAAAATAAGGTATCGTATCCACCAGAAGTATGTGGTCAATGTGATTCGTGTAAAAAACTTTAATATTATGAAGTAACAGTTTTAGTGCTGATCAGACATGCAATGGTTTAAATTTCGAGTTAAGAAAGCAAACATCTAACAAGTTTCAATCAATTAACAAAGCAAATCACACCCGGGAATTCAAGTAAGAAACATGCAGTAAGATCATGCAACCTAAAAAATAAATTATTAACGATTAACTACAGACTGATCAATCGGACAAAACTTTAGACATCAACAATCACTTTATACACGACACTAGTTATCAAACGGTCCTTGCTAGTGTGACTCAGTTAAGGGCAATCGTATGTTTTATTGTATTCAATCTAATCAAACTGTCATATGATCAATTATCTAGCAACTGGTAACAAATCATTCAGATTAATGTAAACCTAAACCGATTGAACACACAAAAATACCAAACATCAATAATCATATATCAACCATCAATAATTATAAAAGAGTGTTCTTAATCACATGAGAAAAAAACTGTAAAAGTTACAAACTATACATCCCGGATGAGATTCTAGGAGATTAGCCGAGCCGCGACATCGTTAGATCTTCGATATGAAAGATATGGAACATGTATATGGTCTTGGCACGAGCTACAATGGTGAAATCGCCTCTTGGAATTGCTGGAAATCGCTTCCTTATCTAAAAAACGAGTTAGGGGTTGTTTATGATGAAAGTTTATGATATAAACCCTAACTCCCGTCTGCACACCCCATCGCGATACGCGATGGGGTTTTCACTAGTCAATCGCGTATCGTGATGGACCAGAATGTCAAAATGTATCTTAAATACCATCGCGATACGCGATGGGTCCTCAAGCAAGCCCATCACGTATCGCGATGGGTCTTGTCACCAGCAACCTTTATTAATTTTTCTCGTTTCGCGTGCTGGACATCCCGGGTCTTCATTCCATGTCATCAAATGTCCAAATTAAGTACTTTATCGCCTGTGACCTGGAATCCAATAATACACGTATGAAGTATCAAAGTTCCTAAAATAAACGATTAAAACTAAAGAATAAACGAACTAAAACATATACAATTTAACAACCATTAGTCACCCATCCTAGTATTTCTCTAGTCCATGCATGCTTAACTGTGAAGTTCTGTGGATATGAGGCACATGTAGCTGCAATGCTATGAATATATATCCATCATGATTTTATTGTTTTTATACGATCACCACATGACATTTAGCAAACTGGCCTGTAATCCTGGCATGTTACCCGATAAGCTAGTCATAAATTTTCCTAGCCACAATGAGTGTTGCCCGATAACCTGGCCACAATGACTTGCAAAACAAGGTAAACCAAGCACGTTGGCCAGTAAGACTTGCACGTTACCCGATTAAATGTCGATGTTGCCCGACAATCCTGGCCCGTTTCCCAGTAAGGTTAGCACGCTGTTCGACAAACCTGTTACGGTCCATCGGCTTTTGGTTAACCATAATACATGAAGTCATGATTCCATACACGTTAATGTCGACCCATTCTGTAAAGAAACCTGGAATGTGAATCGGAAGTTGGGCAACGACCCTCTTTTTTGACCCAAGGCCACCTCGGCGGGTCGATCCGTACGAAAGACGTTGTCAGGTGGGGAGTTTGGCTGGGGCAACACATCTGTTAAAAGATAACGTGTTGAGTCAAAGATTTGATTTAACCCAAAGTCTAAGGAAGATTGGAATCTTCTCAACCTCCTCAGAAACCTCTAAGTATGGAACCGGGCACACCTGAGACATTTGAGCAGGCTTTTACTTAGCCGGGCACGATATTTGCCTATCGAGCAGGGTTACCTTCTTGAAGTCTTCTTTAGTGATAATCCAAGCAGGGTTCACTACATCTAGCAAATTTGTTCTTCTAGTCGGGCACAGTTTGCTATTTGCAAACCCTTGACTGAACCAAGCTCTTGAAGCCAAGTGGTTGGAAGACCGATCAAGGTTTACTTAATAAGGAATCCGGGCAAACTTGTTGAAATTTAATGAAGTATTCTTACTTTCTCGGGCAAGGATCAACTCAGAGCAGGGTACAGTGTACCGAGCACACTATGGTTGCTTAATAATTTTTCCAACAAATGAGTTGAATGGATTCTTGAAGAACATTATGGTAGTAGGATCATTTCGAGCAAAGTCTGATATGGTTAAGAAGATTGAATTCTACCCGGTGTGTTGTTTGGTAAAACACCAAGTAAAGTTTATCCGGAAAACTGTTTCCGGGCACACCTTAAGGTTACTAGGTCTAAGGAAGGCAGAGCACATAGCCTACTCGGAAAAGATAAATGCTACAACAGTCTACCAGGAAGACCTGTTTTACACTTAGACCAGTTTTGAATATGTAATTTGAATATGTACTAATCATTAGGGTTTCTAGAAGGAATGACAGCTGTCAAAAAGTGGCAGGCCTATAAATAGAATGTTCTAGGGCACGCCGCCTACGGACAAGACACGACGGACATACGGATTAGCCTTTAAACTTTTCAGAAATGTACGAATATTCCTTTATAAGTGTGACGGCTGTCCTAGGTTATCATTAAATATACATTCCGACAAGAAACCCTAATCGATTATCATTTGTATGAATTTGCTTTATATAAATGGAAATATTTTGAGTTATTGTTTGTGACTGTTACTTGTATTAACCTATTAAGCAACAAACCTGTTTGATACTGATTCCACTTTTAACAAACAAGAATCTTTCCTTATTTAGCAATCCATCATTAACCTTCTTGTCGACACAATATGTGTGGGTTATGACATTGTTATTGATTATTGAGTGAATATTCGGGAACGAAAAGTGGTATCAAAGCTTGTTGATTGCTGATTTGGAATATTTGTTGCTGATTGAAGATCTGAAGAAGAACAATGACGTAAGCAGAGCACTGTTCCATTGGAGAGTGACGTCAGCTACTCTGTTCATCTTATCCGTCCAGGTCTACAAACATTCGGTGTTTTCTTTTCCAATCGGACCAGATTCATTAGATATGAGGATTTGATTGCAGATCTGATTATTTTCAACTGAAAATTTCTTTTTTACTTTGTTTTTTGTTTTTCAAAACATCAAAATGCCTGGTCTTGATGAACAAGATGTGTCCACTAACAAAATACCTAGACTCTATGGCCAGTAAAACATCACCAAATGGAAAGTATTATTTGAAGCGGCTGTATGCTACAACGATGTAGAAATGTGTAATTCAATCAAAAATGGACCACAAGCCGATGATGGTGAAGCTACTGGTACAGTAAGAGATAGGTTGAGGAAAGTGGATGACAGGACCTTAGCAATGATAAATCAAGGCTTGTAATGTGAAATACTTACCAAGGTTTCACATCATGCCACCGCAAAGGCAATGTATGATGCAATCCTTGAAATGTTCTAGGGAAACAATAAGCTCAAGAATATAAAGAAGCAAAGCCAAAAATAATAGATGGAGAGATTTAAATACAAAGATGGAGAAAGGTTGAAGTCCATTCTTGAAAGATTCTAGGCAATTGTGAATGACCTCCGAACTACTAACTGATTTTGACCTGAATACCAAGTTGTTGACATCAATGCCTAAGGAATGGTACACTGCCTGCAAATTCATCATTCAAAAACCCAACTTCAATAACCTGAAAGTGGATGATGTAGTGTGCTTCCTTCAAGCTGCTGAGATCGAAATGATTGAAAATGAGATGATCAAAGAAGAAAAGTCATGTTTCAATGTTTCTAGTGCATTGATTGCACCCATGGGAAATCTGTCAACCAAGAACGAACAGAAAATTCCCATCATAAAAGAGCCAACCGAACATGGTGCAGATACACCTAGATCATTTGTTGGAGGTAGCTCAAGTCAGCATGGAAGTCAGACAAGGTTCAATGTCCAACTTATTGAAGAAAATGACAATGCCTCAATGGAAGGTGGACCTGTGCCATACCATGGTGGAAACACTAGTCAAACAAATGACACTCAAGCACTCTTCCCAATGTTCACTGAGTCATATAATGCATTTGTTGCAAAGAACTTGATCCATTCAAGTGTCATCCAAGATGACTTGGAACAGATAGATGCTGATGACCTTGAGGATATGGATTTAAAGTGGCAAGCTGCAATGCTAGCACTGAGAAGCAAGAGGCTATTCAATAGGACCGGTAGATCCTTGGTCTCTGGGCCAAATGAAAGGATTGCTTTTGATAAGTCAAAGACTATATGTTACAAATGCCAACAACCTAGACATTTTGCTAGGAAATGTAACCAGCCCAGACACTTTCAAGCCAATCAGTTTTAAAATCAACATCCAAGAAATCAAATGCAATATCCAAACAGAAACAACTTCAACAACAACAATAATCCCAACTTCAACAACTTTCAACAGTCCCAGATGAATACTCAACAAGTTGATCCTCAAAATCAAAATTATCAAAGAAATCAATTCCCTCAAGCTGCTCAAAATAACGTCAATAGATACAATCAAACTCAACCAAGAAATCAAGGAATGTAGCTGTTGCTGCACAACAAGATGGTGACTTTGACTAGAGTAATCATGAAGATGACATCAAAGATGTTAATGTTGCATTCATGGCTAAGATTGAGAATGAGGCTGGAACATCATCTTCTAAGGTACACTCACCTATCACTTACTTAAATGAAACAATTATTTCTTTGAATATGAAAATTGGCAAGCTAGAGGGTGAGTTTTTCAGAAAACATAGCATCATAAATGGGTATGAAGAAAGTGATGTTGTTAATGAAGAGAAGATTAGAAGTTTAGAAGATGATTGTGTGAGTAGCTATAGAGCTCAACAGAGGTATTGTACTGAAATTGAAGGGTTGAAGAAGATGTTGATTGATGAAAAGGTGAAGAACACAAAGCTGCTAGTTGATAATGAATTTTTGAAGAATTTGGTTTCCACATGAAACATATGTGGGATTCTAAACCAAATTAGTGAGAAAGGCAAGTATAATGCTGTTCCACCTCCATTCAACAACAACTTCTTACCCAAAGTTGACAAAGAAAAGAGAGATAGTTATCTCAAGTAGTTCAAAGAGGTGTTTCAAGATAGAGAGGAGTTTGTTGATTTATATAAGAAGGTTGAAGTAAATGAAGAGGGGGAGTATGTTGGGAAGGAAGAAGTGAAAGAAGACAAGTCAATTGGAATTCAAGTCTCTGAAGATGACTTTGACTCTGAAGATTTGAATGTTGATGACCTAAGTGATTTGAGTGATCAAATCACTGATGAGGAACTTAAAGCATCTGAAACAGGTAGAAGGCATAAGAAACCAGACTCAGTTGAGAAACTGCCACAACTGCCACCGGTTACACCAAAGATGAAGAGAATGAATGAAAGAATTTGAAAAGAACATGTATCTTTTGATATATGTGAAAGCTCAAAACTGAGTTATAATGCAGTAAGACCCCTAAAGCAAAGAAATCTTTCAAAGAATTAAGGAAAATCAAAAGAACAAGGCAACTGAAACTGTGAAAGGTGACAACTTCATTCCAGTGTATCCAGTATTTTCATGCCATGAATTATTTGATACTGGGGACGTTGAAACCTTGGAAAAGTATGAAAGGAGGCAATCAAGGCACAAAGGAAGCCTAGATGAAGAGTCTTTGAATATGAAGAAAATTATCTTTGTCAAAGGAAAGGTTAAAAGAAGTGATATCAAGTTAAATGAATTTGTTCTTTTCTCAATTGACTTTGATGGTTTGAAGACTAAGAAGACAATTGGGGTTGATCCACCAAGACCAAGTGAAAGGTTTAAGAAAGGAGCTGATCATGAAAAATTTAAAGGAAAAGTATGGTGTAAGAGATGTGATGAGTATGGCCATCATACTGACACTTGCAATGATAGACTCAACTTCAAACCCTTCTATGTTTCAAATGAGACAAAGTTTGGCCAAGACTTTGTCTTTTACAAACAAAAATATGATGAGTATTTGTGAAAAAGGAAGGTGTTGGATAAGGAATCTGATTTGAAACTTAAGAAGTATGATACTGAACAAAGAAGAAGAAAAAGATTTCCTAAGAAGAATGAGTATGTAAAGAAGAAAAAATTTCAACCTTTGAGAATCATTCCCAACAATGACACAAAATCAGTTAAGTCTGATGATTCTCAAGGTCCTCCAAACAGTGAAAAGAAGAAAAACAGAGGTGTTCTTCCTAGGAAGAAACCTACTGAGTTAACTGGAGATGAGAAATTGTTATTAAAACATGGTTATAAACCTCAAGGTTTTCCATGGAAACCTAAGGTTGAAGTCAAAGAAGAGACTAATCTGGATGATAGAGATTTCTCAAGCAAAAAGGACTATGTTGTTCAAGAATGTAATCATGAAATTTTTGAGTGTGAAAGCATAACTTCATTTGTGAAAACTCCATGAGAGTATGGATATGAAATTGATAACTCATATCACATTGAAGTTACTCATGAAGACCCCGAACCCACAACACTCACTCCGAATGCTGCCATTCGAATTTAAATTGATGATTTGCAAGTTGAAATAGCTTGCACTTCATTATCCAACTAATCACTTTCTTTATTTGTGGAGGAAAAGTCCACTTATGTGAATGAAATATGGTATTTGGACAGTGGTTGTTCTAGGCACATGACTTGTAACAAGAGGTCACTTGTCAACTATGAAGAAAAGTTTGAGGGAACTGTGGCATTAGGTAGTGATGAAAATGGTGGAAAAATAGTTGGAAATAGCATCTTGACAAATGGCAAAGTCACCTTTGACAATGTCTTTTATGTGGAAGGTCTTCAATATAACCTCTTAAGTATATCACAAATGTGTGATAAGGGTTATAAAGTTGGCTTTGATGACTCACATTGTTTCATATTGAAACCTGAATATGTTATCCCACCTGACATGATCATGATGATGGCTCCAAGGAATGAAAACTTATATGAGCTTAACATGAAGGATGCCATTTCAAGGGGTGGCACATGCATAGGAAACTGTGCCATGTCAATCTCAAGAACACGAACAAGTTGGTCAGGGGTGAGCATGTCATTGGTTTACCTACAAGGGAATTTAAACTTGATGACTACTGTGTCTCATGCCAGAAAGGAAAGCAACACAAGTATTCTCATAAGACCAAACACATCAACTCAATTGACAAAGTGCTTGAAATGCTTCACATGGATACCTTTGGTCCTGTAAGTGTACCAAGCATTGGAAAGAAAAGATACGGTCTTGCAATCATTGATGACTACTCAAGGTATACTTGGGTTTATTTCCTAAGTAACAAGGATGAGGCTGCTGAATATATTATGAGTTGTGTTAACAGAATTGAAAATCAACTGGATAAAAGGGTTAAAATGATGAGAAGTGACAATGAAACCGAGTTTAAAAATGGAGTGATTGAAGATTTTTGAAACAACAAAGGAATACTTCAACAGTTCTCAGCTCCAAGAACTCCTAAACAAAATGGTGTTGCTGAAAGAAGAAATAGAACACTCATTAAAGCAGGAAGAACCATGCTTGCTGATGCCAATCTACCTGTCACATTTTGGGCAGCAGCTATTAATACAGCATGCTATGTTCAGAACATGGTTCTTATAAAAAAAAGTCACAACAAGACTCCATATGAAATCTTCAATAAAAGAATACCATATATCAAGTTTTTCAAAGCTTTTGGATGCAAATGTTCACTATTGAACACAAAGGATTACTTGAACAAGTTTCAAGCTAAATCCTTAGATTGTTTCTTTGTAGGCTATTCTACACACTCAAAGGCCTACAAAGTGTATATGAAAGATCATTTCGTTGTAATTGAATCCTCATATGTAGTTTTCAATGAAAACCAATTCAATAAAGTTGATGGTGCTTCATGGTTGTTTGATTTAGAGAAGTTTATAAAATTTTTCAAGATCTACCCTGAAGACTGTGATGAAACCTTTTTGAAAACCAATGTGATTGAAGAGTCAAAACAAAAGGATTTGGATTTGGAGAAGGTGTGGAAAAGGATTGCAAGTAAAGAAAAGGAATACACATTCATAAAGGACTCGTCTAGGACAGATGTTAATCTAGTCCAAGATGACAATCAAGTGAACAATGAAAGTCCAGTACAAGATCAAGCAAATGATGTTCAAGACAATCAAAAAGTGCAAAATGATCAAGTACAAAATGAGGAGGAAACAAGCAATCAAGTTACTGTAGAGGGAACCAGTACAGCTTCAAGATTTCAAAATCTATTTGAAAGATTAGATTTGGGAAATCATGGTGCAAGTACTTCAGGACAAAGTAATGAAGAAGCACCAGAAGCTGAGATAGAAACATCTGATTCGATCATTGAAGAACCTGATCTCAATGAATCAAATCTTGACACAATTGTGTCTACTGATATGATTATTCAAACCCCCTATCTTGAAAAGAATCATCCTGCTAAATACATCATTGGCAATATACATGAAAGGGTCACAAGAAGTAACTCTGAAACTGCAAATATTTGCTTGTACTCCTGCTTTCTTTCCCAAACAGAACCAAAGAATATTGTTCAAGCTCTTAGGGACAACAGTTGGGTGCAAGCAATGCAGGAAGAATTGGCTCAATTTAGAGATCTACAAGTTTGGGAACTTGTAGACAGACCAAGAAACAGGCACAAAATGGGTGTTCAGAAACAAAAGGGATGAAAGGGGTTTTGTGATTAAGAATAAAGCTAGACTTGTAGCCTTGGGATGCCTACAAGAAGAACGGATTGACTTTGAGGAATTCTTTGCAACGGTTGCAAGACTTGAAGCAAGAAGAACATTCTTAGGTTTTGCTGCCTCAAAGAATATTAGGGTATTCCAACTTGATGTCAAATCTGCATTACTAAATGGAAAGATATAAGAGGAGGTGTATGTTTCTTAACCACCAGGCTTTGAAGATCCTATCTATCCTAACAGGTTGTATAAACTGACCAAAGCCTTGTATGGACTGCATCAGACTCCTAGAGCTTGGTATGATAAACTGTTAAACCACCTACTTGAAAATGGTTTTCAAAGGGGAGCTATTGACAAGACCCTCTTTTACAAAAAGAAAGGAAGAGATTTGTTATTATTACAGGTCTATGTGGATGACATCATTTTTGGGTCAACCAATGAAAAGATGTGTATGGAGTTTGAAGAGGTAATGAAGTCCAAATATAGCATGAGTTCAATGGGAGAAATGAACTTCTTCCTTGGTTTACAAGTTCAGCAGAAGGCTGATGGGATATTCATTTACCAGTCAAAGTATGTACAAGACATCTTGACAAGTTCAAGTGCAATGATTTTAAGACAGCTTCAACTCCTATGGATTCAAAAGAAAAGATGGTAGCTGATGAAATGGGGGAGCCAGAGGATGAGCATGAATACAGAGCAAAAATTGGATCACTAATGTAACTAACTGCTTCAAGTCCTGATATCATGTTTGTAGTGTGTGTTTATGCTAGATTTCAGTCAAGCCCTAAGGTCTCTCACATGAATGCTGTTAAGAGAATCTTTAGATACTTGAAGGGAAGACATGACTTGGGAATTTGGTATCCAAAGAACCAATCTTTTGATCTCATAGCCTACACAGACAGTGACTATGATGAATGCAATGTAAGTAGAAAGTCAACTTCAGGAGGATGTCAGTTTTTGGGTGACAGATTGGTGTCATGGCAATGCAAGAAGCAGATAAATGTCTCAATCTCAACTTCAGAAAACAAGTTGTTCAGTATGTCTCCTTTGCAAATTTTTTTTCTTCTCTGTTCAAAGTTTCATTTCCACCCACCTTTCGTTTTCCCAGATATATATCATACTTCTGTTTGACCAAATACAGGAGGTTGGAGTCAAATTGGGGTGATCTGGGGAAAGCCAAATAAGCTTTGAGAAGAGATATGAGGCATCATAGCACAGTGTTGACCATTAATGCATTATGATTTAAATGAACCTAAATCATATCACCAAGGAGATACCTGTTGTTAACCTATCTATGTTGTCCTAATATTGCTGAGAGTGAAGTATTGAGTAGCTACTTAGTCAATATGATCCCATTCTTGAGATCTTTTCAGAAAATGAAAGAAACTGTTTTGAAGAGAAATATAACTGAAATTTGATCTCTAAATGCACCATTTGCTCTTAAACTATGATCTGAAATGAAAAATATAATTTGACAAGTGGTTTAAGTCAAAAAGTGTTGAATTTTTCCTTTAATTGGCTGAATATGTAAGTTCGGGAAAGGTTTGATGTTTTATAACCTTTCCGGACACAAAACAATTGAGTATGTTTGAATATGATATCTCGGGTAAGGTTTGATGATTTATGACCTTTCCGGGTAAGCTTAGTCATTTTTGACTAACTTTATGATTTTCCGGGCATGCTTTGAAGTGTTTACACTTTCCGGGTAGAGTACACTGTTGTACTCATTTCCCGAGCAAGCTTGAAGTCGTGAGATGATTATGTGTTGTTATAGCTAGTTTTCAACAAGAAATTCTTGTTTCGGGCAAACTTTGCATTTTATATGCTGATTGTGATTCCAAGCAAACTTTATGAACTTAGTCAAGTACATCAAGTAAGCTTTGTGATTTGTGTGAATATGTTGTTAGGAAAGGTTTGTTAATCTTTCCTGGCACACTTAGATATTATTATTTAAGTTTGTCATTTTTTGGGTATAGTTTCGCATGTTGAAATCCCTCGGGTAAGGGCATATCTGATGATTGAATGTGTTTATCCTAGCAAGCTAAGTGCTAACATAGGATTTTTGGGCAAGCTCTTTGAAATTTTAGACTATAGCACACTTAAATGTTTTTTGTGTTTTAATTTCATTCTGAGCATGCTCTGTGACATGTGTGTTTATGATTTCTTTGAAATTACAAGTGTTTTCGGGCAAGCTTTGTTTTTCGGGCACACTTTATATTTCGGGTACACTTTTGTTCCCTCAATATACTTGGTAATTTCAAAACTTAACTTTCCGAGTACACTGTCTGCTAGAAATCCTTTTCCTGACACAGTTTGTACTATATGAAGGTTATTCGGGTATACTTTGCATTAGAAAGGTGTTCGGGCACATTATTCTCTTGAATGGTTGCTCGGGCACACTATGATTTCTAGTATGCTTGATTGAATCTATTATTTAGTATGATAAAATTGATTATGATTCTTATTAGGGTTTATGCTAGATAAGTTTTAATTTGAGATTGAGAAATCTATATGGGTGTCTTGATTGATTCCTAGTAAGGATGTTTATTTGATGTTTATACTTGATTATTTTCCTTGTGATTAATTTCTCAAGAAATCTAGTATTTTGAGTAAGCTTTCTTCATTATGTCTTAACTCTAAATTAATTAGCTTGATCGAGCAAGGTTTATAAATAGAATGATTCGGGCAAACTTTATATATTCAAAAATGAAAATTTTCCAAGCAAATTTTGACCGGGTAAGCTTTGTAAGTGGATGTATACTGAGTAGACTTTGAAAAGAATAATTCCGAGTAAGGTTTTACTACCTCAAAAGATAAATATTGTTTTTAATATATCAAGTGGATAACGTTACTGTATGACAGCTAATAATTCATAAAAAGACAAAGAGCATTTAAAACCCACTTTCAAAAGGTATAAAAGAGGGACTTAGGCAAAATTTTCAACATTATTTTTCCCTCTCTCACCTTTCACTGCAAACTGCTAACCCTCAAAGAAACCTAACCGACTTAACGCATTCAACTTTAATCCAAACCCAAACTTGAATTAGCCCTCTAATTCCGACTCGGTAAGCAATAGTAACCTGTTTTCCGATGACGATTAGACTATAATGGGCTTTGATTATGTATCTGATTACTAATACTCTATTTATGTGTTTAGGTTATAAATTTGTCGAAGAACAGGTTCTTGATGATCTTCTCTCTTTTCTTTCTTCTTCATTTTTATACCTTGAAATTATCTAAAGTAGTGAACGTTATGACTAATTTCACTTTGAATATGTTTGTTTATGTGATTCAGATATAGCAGACGATGAACCCAAATATGTCTTCGAACCAAAACATAATATGTGTGCACTTCTGCAAGTGTCACCTGACAATGAGCCGATGGCGAGGATGATAACATGGATGGCACGGTCAAATGTCCGTTTTGCGTTCACCGAAAGCCCTGTCATATACAGAAATCAATCTTTAGATTTCTGGAGATCTGCTGAATTTATTGAGGACATAAATGGTAAAAGAATCGAGGCAACCGTGGCTAAACAAGAGATACATATTACAGAGAGAATGATAAGAAGATGTCTCCGGTTGAATGATGGTGATCACAACTCAATAAACTTCAGCACACCCCACCTGATGAAAATATTTAAAGAGACAATGGGTTATCAAGGAAATGTTCATGATGGACAGTTTCAGAAGGGCATGTTTCCTATGCTGTACAGATTTCTTATTCACCATGTTATACACGGATTTTCTCCAAGGAAGGGATCATTGACCTTGATGAGTCACGACTTGGCAAATTCCATAGTTGGGATTATATATGATCTGCCCTTCAATTTCTCTAAAATGATATTTGAAGGATTAGTAGGAAATCTGAAAAAGACTGAAAGAAAAAGATTTTTACAATATCCAAGATTCCTACAGATAATCTTCAACAGTGAGCTTCAAGATCTACCCACTGTTGGAACTACACACCAACTGCAAGACCCTGACACATATAGAAGAATCAAAAATCCAGTTGTCTCAAATACATACAACTCAAATGTCCCATTTGAGATATTGCCATGGTTGTTGAACCATGACTTGGTTGTGATGCCTGTGCCTGAGTTAAGCTCAGAGGAGGAAAGAGGAGATGATGTTGAGAGTGATGATGATGGTTCTGATGATGAAAATGATGATATTGATGGAGATGGAGGAGGAGCTGGAGTAGCTATGGATATTGATGCACCTGTTCAGGGGGAGCATCTTGAGCAACTTGAACAACCTATTCCAACACCACCACAATCACCACCACACATGACCAACCCATTGTACCTTCACCACCACAAACTCCAACACATCAAACCACTCAATCCCCACATCAAACCCTAACCATTAGCCAACCTAAAACCTCATCACATATATCACCACCACCACAAACACCGCCTACATATAGCCCAACCCACACAGACTCACTCATTCCAAGCCCAGTTCATACACAATCACCACCACCATCCACTTACCAAACTCACACCACAGAACAACCTGAACATGAAACATTCTTCAAAACACCACCCACATCACCACTCACTAACACAGACCTCTCCTGAGAAATCTGGATTTGATGTTAGAGAATGCTGAATTGAAAAGAAGAAATGAGGAGGTGACCCAATGAAAATGTGATGCTGTTAGAGGAAGTTGGTTCAAGCTAACATGAGAATTCAAGCCCTGGTGCAGGAGGGTTGAGAAGACCTCAGCTGCCCCAAAACAGGGGGAGAATGATTCTAGGATAACTGTCTTAAATGTGAATGTTTGAAGAGACTGTAGCAGTTGTTTGAGACTGCAGACTGTTTTAAAGCTGATTATGAATATGTATGATGATTGTAGAGGAAAGTAGTGAGGAGAGGAGAATTTAAGATGAAGAAGAGTATGAAGGTGATATGTCTGAGGGTGCAGAACAAGATTATGATTATGTTGATGAAATGAGAAATGTGGAAAAGGAATGTAGAGAATGTTGAGGATAGTGAATGAGATTGAAAAGACAAATGTTTGAGGAGAATGTAGCTGATGAAATTGCTACTGATGTCTTAACTGACATAGCTACTGATGTTCAGACTGATGTCACTGATGCTCAAACTGAAGAAATCATTGTTGAAAAATGCTGCTACTGAGGAACTTATAAACACTGAACTAGAAACTGATCAAGAAGCAAGTTTCCAAGAGAATAGAGCATGACCCAGAACTGGAAGCCCTTGAAAAAGAAATAGATGAATATGTACAGTCTGAAGATGAGGAGGATGTGAGGAGAAGGATTGAGAAGGGTAAGGCAAAGGTTTACAGAAGAAGAGCCTGTTAAGGCATATCCAGAAAAAGGATATTTTCTTTAGAGAGAAGATGATGAAGTCGCTGCTGTTGCTCTCCAAGGTAACAAGGAAAACATTTTTGAGGAGAGGAAACAAGGGACAGAGAAATACTGGCCCAAACTATGGACCCTGTAGAGTTGGCAGAGCAGGATAATTGATCAATCAAGCCAAATTTGCAAAGGAATTCATTGAAGAAGTGGCTAATCAAGAAGTGATAGAGGCCTTGATTGAGTTGGAAAAGAAGATGAGGAAGTTGATAACTCCATAGCTATGGTGGGTTAGCATGTTTCAAACTGAAAGTCAACATGAAACCAAGTCAAATGGGACTGCTGAACCAGTAAATCTGAATACTGATATGATGGCTGAAGAAGAAATTGGTGAGTCCATGGCCCTCAATGGCTGCACAGAAATGGGCTCAACAGATCAAATATGACATTAGACAAAATCCTGATGAATGGGAGTATATGGAGGATCTCAAGTATGGAAAGAAGTATTCAAGGAAAAGGGATCGACCAGAAACATTCATGTCAGATGAAGGTACTGAGTCTGTAAAAGAAAGGGAGATGGGATGAAAAAGAACAAATACTATGTTGAGAATCCTGGATAATGATAGTGACAATGATGATAGCCCAATAAGAGCAATTCTTTGCAGACACTACGACCAGGACAAAAGATTTCAGGTGTCCCTAATGTGCCAACCAGAAATGAAACCAGATCATCCACCTTCTGATGAACCAAAAATTGATCCCATGAATGATTTAACTGAAGAAGAGGATGAATCTGAGGATTCTGATGATAATGATGATGACCCTGAGAATGATCAGGCAATGAATGTGAAAGCTGCTAATGTTGTGTTCCCTCAAGTCAAAATGACTGATGAACATAGGGCAAACATTGAGCTGAGTGTGTTGGAAGCTAAAAAGGAAAAATCCATTGGTGATAAAGGTTAAGAAGATTTGGTATAAACTTTGAAAACTCTGGCTGCTATGAATGTGATGAATTGAAGTAGAGGTTAGAAGAAGAGAAATAATACTCTCAAGAAGCTTATGCAACAAAATAATAGAGATGCCCAGAAATACAAAGATTATCTCAGAAGGCACAACTATTCTGAAAAGGATTTGTCTCACTTTACTTTTGATGATAAAACTCCAAGATCTCTATAATAGTGAAAAAAGAAAAGGTGATTGAAAAATGTGTGAAAGAAAATGAGAAACTGGAAAAGATTGAGGAGGTTGAAGAAAAATTTTGGAGGCATGTGTGGTTATTTACTGGAAAGAGGCATGAAGCCTGAGATTGTTGAGAATCTATCAAGAGAATCAGTGTTAGACCAATTCAACAAACTGAAAAAGAAAAGAAAAACTGAAGAGGGTCCAAACTGAGAGCTCTACCAAACAGGCTGAACCAAATGATGAACCTCAAGCAAAGAAGAGAAGAAGATCTAAACTTTGAGGGAGAAACAAGAGAAACAGGCTGAAAAGGAAAAAACCAGATGAAGTGCCTACTATTGAAACACCCATCCTAGAGGAATCTAAGCCTGAACCTGAGGATGAACCATTTTCTCGCTTGGAAGAAATGAAGAAATGATAAACATTCTAAGAAACATAATGATAAATCAAAGAGGAATGACTGAAGCGGACTTCAATGTCTTGGAAAAGGACGATAGTTTTGAAGACCCTTTTTTATCTTCAAAAGAATAAATTGGGAGAAAGCCTTATGGAAAAAGGAGAGAA
>NW_027501753.1:0-39000 GCF_021521415.1 Bidens hawaiensis
CAACCGCATTGAGATGAGTTTCTAGCCCCACTTCCTTGTTATGTTTTCGGGGCTGTGTGCATACTCGATATGATAGTCAATACACTTACCTTAGGGTGGTAAGTGTATGCCTTGTATGATTTATGTATGACGATTGCTTGACGGTGCGTGAACGATCTTCGGATATTGCATGTGCCGTCAAGTGTTAGTTAAAGGTATGATTGATATGTATGATGTTTGAATGACGTATGTATGAATATGTATGATGTATGAACAATACATGTATGAAATGTTAATGGTACGTGAACGCTCTTCGGAGATTGCACATATCGTCAAGGAAAGTATGTAAATGACAGGTATGTTATAGTAGCGCGAATGTAGGGAACCGACCCTAATAATGTCGGCGAATGAAGGAACTGACCCTAATAGTATCGAAGAATGTAGGGAACCGACCCTAATAATATCAGCGAACGTAGGGAACCGACCCTAATAATATCGGCGAAGGTTATAAGGCGGAATGCTCTTTAAAACGTATATGTATGAATGAAAGTATGTAAGTAAGTATGAAAGAAAGAATGAAAGTACGTATGTAAGTAAGTGTGTAAGAAGATATGAAGGTATGTACCTCCGGGTGCATATGACTCGTATCTGAATGTATTGTATGTTTTATGAATAACTAGAACTCACTCAGTGTAGCTGACTTTTAGTAGGCACGCAGGCTAATCGACTGAGGCAGTTGGCTTGAGGAAGACACATGGCAGGATCCGAAGAGGCTGGCATCTGGAGATTGTCGTGATGTTTGAAATGTTATGTTTTATGTTATGTTTTTGAAAGACACGTTATAGATGTTGTAATGAATGGTTGACTTTTATATTATTCCGCGAAAGTTTTTATTAACTCTGATATTTAGAACCGCGTTTATGAGTAAATCCAACACTCAAGTAGGGCTACCGGTAACGGGGCCTTACACGGAGAAACCATTTTAATCATTCTGTTACTTACTATAACTCTAAAGATGTAAAATCAAAAGTAAGTGTGAGATGTTAAATGAAGAATACCTAATAAAATAGAGACTAGAACTTGAAACAAGCATTGAAAAGCAGGTAAGCCATCTGCGTGGGTGTGGGTATGCTTAGGGCGCTGGCTTACCATGATGACGAACAACCAATTAGGTTTGGTTAAAGAAGGCAATGAAACGAATCAATGAATTGAGAGAGCAACATGGTAATTATATATATATATATATTAATTTTGTAAGTAACCGTTAGTCACATTTTCTTACTGTTCACAAACTGTCCAAATAATGAAGCTTGGTGTACAACATGCCATCTAACACGTTCGTAACCGAAACGTCTTCACTTTCTTCGGCGTGTCTTCCACCTCAAATCTGAACCATCACCACAATCTTTCTTGCCTTCTGAATCACAATCATCTTATGAAAATCGGATTTCAAGCACTCTGTAGATACTAACCTTTCGTCCCCATAGAGGCCGACGCCGACCGGCCGGCGCCGCCGCTGATCCCGAAATCGACGAAGACGTATGGTAATTTCTTCTCTTTGTTGGTTATTAAATGGGTCAATTAGATTATAATTTGTTATCGTCTTGCCCCTAATTCCTTCATTTACTGCCTCACTTATGTTATAAATTCTTGCGGTGCTGCCATTTTTGTCAATAAATTAGGTGAAAAGTTGTTGCCGTTTACTGCAATTGGTATTTTGCATTTGACTCAGAGTAGGTATTTGTTTTCTCTGCACTTTTGGCTATAGAATTATTTATTTGTGTTGACATCTTTTGAGTTTTGGAGGTTAAGAAGATATGGCACAATAATTGATAATTGTATTACTTGTGACTTATGTGCACCTGATATGTTGTTATGCAATTAGATGCATAATGGTAGAATGTTTCTTATTAATAGTTAGACATTATATATGATTAAAGTTTATATCAGTACTTTGGAGTTCAAATTCAATATGTGTTATCTTGCAGGTCTAACGTGTGTACTCAAATCTTACTTGCAGTAGGAGTTCGTCTTTGACAAGGTATTTTGTTTTTGAGGTGTGCTTCCCTTTAAGTTTAACTCTTTCTACTTGCAGTAGGAGTTCGTCTTTGACAAGGTATTTTTGGTTTTTTGAGGTGTGCTTCCTTTATGTTTAACTCTTTCTTAGTCAATTACGTATACCGCTCTTTATACATTACATGTTTGCATGTTAAATTACTTTTACACACCAACCCCTTCAGCACTAAAAGTTTTGATTGTTCCTACTTACCATAACAGATTAACAGGGAAAACGAAACTACATTGTTGTCTACGAGACTTCATGGAAATAGACTCTCAATAATTGTGAATATGAAACTGTAACAACAAATAAAGCACACGCATACATGATTGATTATGCCTTATTAATATGATGCATGATTTGCTTAAGTGAATCTTCCAAGCACTCCTAGGGGACTTGAAATATTATGTGGCGACCTTGAACGAACTTTACCGCTTATGAACTTAAATGAATTAACGAACCATTAGAACTGACATAAGCGTAAAGTAAGCAAAGCAATTCACATACGATTAAATTTCTTGTACCACTTGAGTTTGCTTACTTTACGCTTATGAAAATTTCTGTCTATTTTTTTTCTCATCATGAAAAGTGATATCAGTTGAAAGGTAAGGGCTGCAATGGATTTTAGGCATTTGGCTCATCAATTCTGCATCAATGGGCTGCAGTGAATTTATGTTTTTTGTTCATCAATTTTGCATCAATACTCAATAGGCTTCAATGACTCGAGGCATATTTTAGATAAGAAGTATGTAGATATCCTTTATGTAAAACCATGTATGTAATTGTTATGACTAACATTGCTTATTTTCAACTACAATCTGTATCATTTACCGCTAACAAACAAAAGCAATAACTCGCATTTACTTGCCCGCGTCACGAAGCGCGGGTACACCCCCTAGTTGTTGTTATTTTGAGTTTGATGGAGTCTTTAGTGCTTTCCTTACTCTATGTTTCCTTCCAATTTGGAAGGAAAAAGAATACTATCAATTTTCTTTTTCTTTCTCTCTGTTTTCCTTTCAAAAAAACTGTGGAACACATTTTTTTCATGATTCCCTCCACTTTATTTTCTTTTCTTTCCTTAACTTAGACTCTGGAACAGAGTGTCAGTACAACAAGAAGCAACAAAAACAAAGCCTTGTGGAAGGGCTTTATTCTTCAACTAGCTTTAGAAACCCGTGTATTACACGTGATAAATTAATGTACAAATTACAATGAATAATTTAATACAAATAAAAAAAAGATAATTAAGTCTCTTTATATTATGTAAAAAAAATGTATTATAAACATAGTCGTTTTATATCATCAAATACATTTTAATTTTAAATCGAGAATGAGTTATTCAACCATCGGTATACAATAATGAAGCAATGCCCTTGGAAGGAGCATTTAAAACAATGAGGCATTTCGATATGAAAGGTGTAGTTAAAGTCTTTCACAAAAATGTTTTACATTCCATACCCGGCTATAGACAAAAAAAAACACCAGATTTTCCTTTTTGAACAACTTTCATGTTGTCCTTATAAATACATTATTGTTCAACTATCACAATAGTCTTATAATAAATATAAAAATGGAAAATATGTCTATGATTTTTAAGACTGAATATTTTAAAAAAAAAATTAAAAAAAATTATTATAGTTTTATTCAATATGGAGGTGTCTCAAAAATTGAATGTGAATGTACTCTTTAAACATAAACTCCTTTATATATACATTTCAATTTAAAGAAAATATATTTATGACACGTAATTATTATATTAATATTTTTTTTATATTAAGTATGTTTATAATATAATTTATGTCATGAATAATTCAATTAATGGAGCTTGATCAATTAATACGGTATGTTGAATTTATAATTAATATTATATTTAGAACCAAGATTTTTTTTTCTTTTCCATCAATAGAAGAGAAGTGATTTTGGCGAGAATTTGATAGTGAGAATTAACATCAGAATGTCATATGTCCTGAATTTTTTTCCTTTATTAGTATAGGTAGATGGTTAAGGGCACTAAGGGCTATCAAGGGCATATTTAGTAGAACAAATTAGAAGAAAGCTAGAGGATACAGAAAGGAAAGAATATAAACAAAATTTTTATTTGTTTTGTTTCCTTTATAGGGAAGCCCACCACATTTTATTAGGCCAAACTAGTTCACATATCAAGTTTAGTTATTGATTTAGTAAAGCCCAACTTTATTTTCTATGATCGACTTTACAATTTATTTTCTATTTTATTCTTTTATTTTCTAAATTACTTCAAAAAATTTTAATTTAACCAGCTTGTACATCTGTACTTATTTAGCTCATTTCTTCATTATTGATCAATGACTTTTTTGTTCTTCTTCTTGAACTCTTTCATATCATTTTAAAGTGTACTTTAGTTAGGGGTGTTCACGGTTTGGTTCGAAACTGTAAAACCGTCCAAACCGGTCGTCGGTTTGGTTTCATTGTTGGTTTTATTTATTAACTTTCGGTTGGTTGGTTTGAAAATTTTCAAACCGTTACGAACGGTTTGGTTTACGGTTTGTATCGAAAACCAACCGTATAAAACCGAACCGGACCATATGATTTAGTCATATATATCTCTAAGCATTTGATATTATATATATTTGTATATAAATATGTTACTAAACACATTACATTTTATACTATTAAGTATTAGTATGTGTATATAATATGTGTTAATAATTAATAACAGTACCTAAACAAAGTGGACTAAGCCTAAGTCTAAAACACAAGAAACATTGTACGGTCTTTATATTTTTAATTGAGAATAAAAACAGTAGATGTTTGGTAAATTTCATAATTTATTGTAAACTTTACAATAATCAGAAATTAGCTTAGACATTTTGAATAAAATTCCGACACACCCAAACCGTAAAACCAAACCGTTACTAACGGTTCGGTTTGGTTCAGTTTTAGAGTTCAACGGTTCGGTTTTGGTTTACGAAAATTAAAAACCTTTACTAACGGTTTGGTTACGGTTTGATCTAAAAACCGCGAAAACCGGACCGTGAACACCCCTAACTGTAGTGGAAAAACTTAAATATTTACAAAAAATACACCTCCTTGATTTAAAATTCAATTTTGTTTTTGTGAGACGGAACACCGATAGCGAGGTAGCGAAATAGCTATCAGCAACTGAATTTATTTTTTAAAGTGGAAAACTGGCGGTCACAAGCTCATACATTCCCTAATTGCCTGATTCTAGTTTGAGTTGGTTTGGGATTTGTGCCTAACAAACACCCACAAGAATAATCAAAGCATAATGGACTAATAATAATAATTGGCTCTACGTTCAAAGTCAGGGGCTAAGGCCCACCCTGACCCGAACTATTTTTCGTCTTTAGTACATCATTATTTGTCACAATCGTTCTATACCTATAAGATCAATCGAAAATAATCCAAAGTAGATTTCTCCAATCAAAACTTATATTTACAAAATGCTATTATGTGAACGGGTTAAATGCGTCGGATATGCATGCTAAATTATTATAAAATGTGCATAAAAACGAGTTTAACAATTGACACACTAAAATACTCCCATGTCGCTACCAAGCTAGTGGTTTGTTACTGATGAGGTGTGGCCAACTTACATAATGATCCTTCCAACAATCTTTTGATTTTTCAGACGGTTCATTTTCGAGGCACTCCTTTAGGTGCTTGGTTTTTCTCCAACAGTACTAATTGATCTAGCTTCTTATTATACTCTTTTAGCTGTTACAGTGTTTCTCGACAGTACAAACTACTCCCGCTAGATATTTTTCGAGACTTTAAAATTTATTTTGAAAAACTCATTTTAAACAGAAATCCTTAGCCAAAACCGACTCGTCTTGTGCTCATTCTTTATCTTCGTTTCATTGATAAGGGCAATATTAAGGGTGCAAACGAGCCAAGCTACTCGTGGACTACCTGAGTAAAAATGCTCCAAGCTTTGAATTTGCAGCCATAAATTCCGCAAGATGTGATTTGTAGATAAGAAAGGGGTGTCATACGAAGATATTTCATTGTTCATTCTACTTTTACAGGTTTAGAATTAGATCATCATCATCATCTTCTCCGCCACAACTTCAATCTTTTGAACAACTGAATTCACTGATTTAGCGGAAATGTGTAGTTAGGGTTTCTGATCGAATGGGTGGGAGTGAGAGAGACTGCAGCAGGAGTAGTAGTGGTAGTGAGAGATGCTTCGATCACAGCTACAGTCTCAGCGAGTCTGAAACCTCCAGCATCCCTGCCTGCTTCCGTACAGTCACCGATGGGAAGGATGTGGATGACGACGTCATGCTGTGGGAAAAGAAGAAGAAACAACCTGATTCCGATATCTCTGGTTCCAGTTCATCATCTCTATCTCTTCATGTCATTTCATGTGCATTATTATTATTATGCTATTAGCTTTTGCAATCCAACCTTATTAGGGTTGTTGGCGTTGTTGATTGTCTGCTGAGTTGGACAATTCACTGCCTAACCTTAACACATACAAATTTTAAATGGAGGAACCACTATAAAACACACCTCATCCGCAATTTCAAAAGTAATAATTAGACAGTCACATCTGATCGACCCTCTTACTTGACTGACTTTGCACTGTCGCCATTTGAAATCACGGATCCTGTGTGTTTCATAGTGGTTCCCTCGTTTGAAATGGGGCAACACAGAAGAAGAATTGCCCAGTTCACCAGACAAACATTGATATAGTCTGCAACATACTTAGGATTCTAGCCTAGAAACTAAAATGTTTTCATTTCTTTCCTAGAAATCACTGAAGCATGTGAATTTCTTCCGTTTATATATATATATATATATATATATATTAGCACAATGAGACTTAAAACCAAACTCGCAACTGTTGTGTCAATTTTTCATTGGTTTGCAGAGATTGACATGATGAAGGAACGATTTGCTAAGCTTCTTCTTGGTGAAGACATGTCTGGTGGAGGCAAAGGAGTCTGTACAGCCCTAGCAATCTCAAATGCCATTACGAATCTTTCTGGTCAGTGAATTTTCAGTTCTAATGTGCTAAAGCCTAATTTACCTTTGGCTGTACTGTCTTTTTTCTGATTAGTATCTGTTTGTGGTTAAAAAACGTTAGCCTCTGTGTTTGGAGAATTGTGGCGGTTGGAGCCATTGGCGCCACAGAAGAAGGTAATGTGGCAGAGGGAAATGGAATGGCTTTTATCTGTGAGTGATTCCATTGTAGATCTTGTGCCTTCCATACAACAGTTTCCAGGTGGAGGCACGTATGAAGTAATGGTCCCACATCAACGGTCAGACATGCAGATGAATCTTCCAGCTTTGAAGAAGCTTGATGCTATGTTAATTAGTATACTAGATGGATTTTGCAATAAGGAGTTCTGTTATGTTGATCGTGGGATAGTTCTACCTCAAGGTGATGGTTGTGATGCATATCCATCAAATGTTCCATCCGGAAGACCTTCAGTCAGGCAGGAAGAGAAGTGGTGGTTACCTTATCCTAAGGTTCCTACGAAAGGGTTATCAGAGGATGCCAGAAAGAAGTTGCAGCAGTACAGGGACTGTACAAATCAGATACTCAAGGCTGCATTAGCAATAAATGGTAATGTGCTTGCTGAAATGGAGAAACCAAGTGCCTACTTGGAAGCGTTGCCAAAGGTATACTTTCAAGCTGTTGATTTCCCCAAAGTTTTATCTTCAAGTGAATTATAACTTATAAGACATGTTGATCTTTTCTATTGTTGGGATTTGGCCAAATATATCCGTCCATGTCATCTTTTATCTGCCTGAATGTGTATAATATATCTGGTTAGTAGATTTGTAGACACTACTGAATCACGTGCCTACAGCATATGCATCTTAATCTTTGCAAAAATGTATTCATTGAACATTTTCATACAACTTCTGTCACTAATCTCTCTCTCTTCTTTTGGCATTCATGACTTTATTCTCTTTTTTCTGTGGGTTGGAATGTTAGATGCTCTGTTGTTTTTGGCTTTACATGTTAGTCATTTAGCATCATAAATTGCTATACTATGTGGTTTCCTTCTTTAGTTATGCTCTTGTAAAAGACTATTTTATGGTAAATAATTTTCATATTGTTCATTATATGTATATAGTGCAAGAATTGATTTTGTGCCCTTTTTCTAATTCTTTTTTCAATATTAATGCAGAATGGAAAAGAGTGTTTAGGTGAAATCATGTACCGTTTCATAACCGCCGAAAAGTTCTCTCCAGAATGTCTTCTTGATTGCCTAGATTTGTCATCCGAACACCGTACTCTGGAAGTAGCTAATAGGATTGAAGCAACTGTCCATGTATGGAGGATGAAAGAGCATAAAAAGTATCCAAAAAGTAAGCGTTCATCATTGAGTTCAAAGGTTAAAGGCTTAGTTGCTGATGGTGATAAGAACAGTTGCTTATCACAAAGGGCAGAGACCCTGTTACATAGCTTGAGACTTTGTTTTCCTGGCCTTCCACAAACCTCATTGGATATGAGCAAAATTCAATATAACAAGGTATGTAAGTATGTTTGATAGGCGTTTAAATTCGTCTTCTATGCAACCCTTAGTTTTTTGTTGCAAGTGTTTGTCATGTTAGATCGAAGCATGCATATAGTTTAGTATCGATAATTAAATTGCAAATCTGAAATCAGCTGGTTAAATGCATTTTTAAGTGGTTCCAAAGGCACCCAAAGTGCATTTTTAAATGCATAGAACATCTTAATAAGCTTATTTTATAAATAGATTATTATTGAAAGCTTAATTTATGCAATTGTATTTGACAGAGTAATGCTCATAAATTTGGGAAAGTTTCATATGTATACCTCTAGAAATTAACTAAAATATCTTATTTAGCCATTTCATTAAAAACTGTTAAACTATGATCACTCGTCCTATTTCTCAAAACTGTAAAAATTCACATTTATCCATTTTTAACCTTAAATTTTAAAACTCTAAAACATTGCAAAGAATATATGTTTTATGATTTGGTTATTTATCCACTTATTTTAATGCCTGCTTTATACTATTTAATCATGAAAAATAAGTTATAATCATGGTTTATTTTTCTCAAATTTACTCAAACTAACTACCCAAAATTACCATTTTAACCAATTACAAAACCAGCCTCACATGCCCAATTATGCCACCTGCGTTGAGTTGTTTGACATATTTCCTGGTGCAATCTCTCTCTTTTTGTGATTAAATTGTTGTTGGTTACAGGATGTTGGACAGTCGATTCTCGAAAGCTACTCAAGGGTGATGGAGAGTTTGGCATTTAACATAATGGCAAGAATCGATGATGTCATCTTTGTAGACGATACCACCAAACGTTGTGTTGCTACAGAATCTTTATCGATTTTCAACAGAGGTGGTGGCCTTCCTGTTCAAAAGCGAATGGCCCCTAGTCCATTTTCAGTCAAGCATTCACCTTTCTCATCTCCATTTGCCACTCCAACTCTTTGTTCATCTCCACCGGGCCCCACTAACAGCGGCAATCATCTTAAGGCTGCTGACCTGGATATGCCATGGACATATGCTGCAGGGAAAGTACCCGCTAATGCTCCAGAGCGTGATTAAGTCAGTGATTCATAAGGCAGGATGTTTCTTGTTAGTATGAGTAGTAGTTTTTCGTCGTATGTTAGCTTGCATGCTACTAGTTGTTCAAGTTTAACAGTTTGGTATTGGTACTACTAATTACCCTTACTACGGCTTTGTATTATTCTATAGGTAATGTTGTGATTATTTCTATTTACTGTGGTTTCTTTATTGACGACATCCAGAATCAGAACCATCTATGTATGTAATGTATTACACTTGATCGAAGTTTAAATCTCAGCCTCAAACTTCTTTATCAAATAAGCTTGTTTTAGGTTTGAGCAGAGCTTTAACAATGGAAATAGTCATTTTCTAAAACGGTTCACATCAATTTTTGGTTTCCACTTGTTTGTTGATGTTGGCTGATTACTTTCAAGTATAAAAAAAATATCATTTACTACCACATGCATGGCCGTCCAACTCTTCTGAATTCTTCTTATCAACATTTGGACAGCTATAAGAAGAGACTTTGAAATACTAACTAATAAAATGAAGAACAAATTACAGTCTTTGATTACACTGTGTGTATCAGATTGCAACTATTGTCCTTAACCCTCATTAATTACACAAATTATTCATCTTAGGAATGACGATTTCGTTTGTTTTTTTTTTTTTTTAAATGACCAAAATGACTTTTGACTACTTCTATCATGGGAAGATAATGATCTAGAGGTAAGCAACCCAACTATAGGTGTTCTACAAATCAAATTTCGAATATTCAAACTAATCAAATGAATCATTCGAATTTTTGATATTTTAAGCTTGAACTCAATTAGTGCCCATTGAGGTTGAGCTTAATATTAAATAACTGGGCCAAATATGAAGCAAACCGAGTTTGAGTTTGGTAAATTTAGGGGTAGTTGAAGTGAAGTGAATGTGTATAATGAGAAGATAGAGGGAGAATATATTGAGTAAAAGATTAAGAAAAGGTATAAAAGAAAAGAAAAGAAAAGAAAAGAAAAGAGCCTCTGAATTCTCATTTAGTCAAAACCCTGGTTCGTCTTGGCCCCCAATTCAGTTTGTTTGTTCCGAACCAATCAATCATCTGGATATGAAGAAATCAGCAGATAAAAAGGGTGAGAATTGGTAATGGGCGGTATAGTTGAGAAGGAGGTTAATCAGGCGATGATGATGAAGATCTTACAAAATTCAATCTGGCTGCAGCTGAGGCTAATCCTATTCAAAGGAAACACAAAAAAGGTCTCGATTTCAGACGATGGAAACAGACAGTGGACAACGTCAAGTCAAAGGACGCAACTTCCAATCCTCTTCATCTATCTGCAGGTATCGACACTGAGATTGATGCTGAGAATCGTGCCCGGTTGGAAAATATGTCAACTCATGAGATTGCAGAGGCACAGGCTGAGATAATGAGGAAGATGAGTCCTGAATTAATAAAGATATTACAAAAACGAGGGCAAAACAAAATGAAATCTATTACCTCTGCTGCTATTGGCTCCATTGCTGAAAGTAAAAGCAACGAATCAATGAATGATAATGCTCATAGCATGATTATTACAAGCCCAGATCAAATGCAGAAAGAGTTAGAGAATAAAGGCGTGCCAGAAGTCAAGTCATCCGCCACCAGTTTGTGGGATACATGGACCACAAATGTTGAGGCTGCAAGGGATTTGAGATTTTCTTTAGATGGAGATCTTGTAAATGATTATGGTCAGGTATCAGGTACCTATGCTACTTGCACTTGCATTTTCTTATCAGATTATTCTTTATCTGTCATTATACATATTTAATATCTTTCCAGGTAGTGTTGAAAATGCTTCTGAACGTGACTTTCTTCGAACCGATGGAGACCCTGGAGCTCTTGGTTACACCATCAAAGAAGCAATTGCCCTTACTAGAAGTGTGGTTAGTTATATTACTCAATTTATTCCTTTACACACACATACTAAAAATAATTTCTATCTTTTCACTTTGTCTGCCCAAGCAGACTACTTTATTATATTATCTTTTGAACCTTCAATGTAGTTTTAAGTTGTTTCTCAAATTCTTGCAAAATATTCATGCATCATTTGTAATTGAAAAGCTGTCTGTTTGATATTGATACTACAGAGAATAATGGTCTTTTCCATTAACCTTGACATAACAATATGAACCCATAATATTCTTACTTGCTCTCGTGCTATTTGTATATAAGGTTCCTGGACAAAGGGCTCTTGCTTTGCATCTTCTGACATCTGTCCTTTATAAAGCACAAGATAATATTATCAAGAACCAGACAGGGTCGACTTTGAAAGTTGGTAATCATAACAAAAATGTTGACTGGGAGGCTCTTTGGGCTTTTGCTCTAGGCCCAGAACCTGAACTTGCTTTAGCACTCAGGTAAGCTTATGTTCAAGATTTTTTGGAAGGATTCAACCCATAACTTCATATATTTCAATCTAAATATGGATTTTCTTGCCATCTGTCATGAAGTTCAACATAATAATCAAGCCAAATTCATTTTTTTATCATGCTTTTGATTTCATAGAGAATAATATATTGCATATTTAACTTATGTATTGTGACTTGTAGGATGTGTCTTGATGATAACCATAATTCTGTGGTTATCGCTTGTGCAAGAGTCATTCAGCGTGTCCTGAGCTTCAACTTCAATGAACTCTTGTTTGATATCTCTGAGGTAAAGTTACTTACTTTACTCAACTCAGCTTGTCAGTTATGTGTGTCATAATTAATTTCTTACAAGATTCACTTTTTTATTCCAGAAAACAGGAATTTTTGAGAAGAATGTCTGTACAGCTCCCATATTTAGAAGTCGACCGAACATTGATGTTGGTTTTCTTCATGGTGGATTTTGGAAATACAACACCAAACCTTCAAACATTTTTCCTTTTGATAGGATTATCAAAGATGAAGAAGATGCTGAAGATGAACACACAATAAAAGATGACATGGTGGTTGCAACACAAGATATTGCAGCAGGCTTAGTTAGAATGGGAATCCTTCCAAGAATTCGTTATCTGTTGGAGGTAAGAATGATTAAATCACTCTAGTTTGACTTTTTGGTCAAATGTTACAAGACCGATAAATTGTTCTGTATGTTCTCAGTCTGATCCATCAGCAGCTTTGGAAGAAAGTCTAATTTCAATACTCATTGCAATAGCAAGACATTCCCCTACATGTGCAGATGCAATTATGAAGTGTGAGAGGCTAATTCAAGTTATTGTTCACAGGTTCACTACAAAAAACCAAACCGGAGTTGACCTTTTAAAGATAAAATCTGTTATCTTAATGAAGGTATGCACCCATCTACACCATCTTAATGTAATATTTTAAGCAGTTTGGATTAGTTATGAAGCCAAAAATGTTTTCTAAATCTTTTATCTTAAAAGGTACTGGCTCGATTAGAGAGAAAAACGTGTGGGGAGTTTGTGAACAATGGAACTTTCCAGAAGCTGACGTGGCATTTATACCGTTGTGCACTTCCTCAAGATCACTGGATGAATATTGAAACAGAAAAATTCAAACTTCTATCAGCTTTACTTGTTGAACAGTTACGTTTTTGGAAGGTCTGCATTCAATACGGGTGTTGCGTATCTCACTTTTCAGACCTGCTTCCAGCTCTCTGCATCTGGTTAGACATTCCCACATTTGAAAAATTAATGGGAAAAAATATAATTCAAGAATTCACTGCCATCAGTAAGGATTAATCATATCTGGTCCTGGAGGCTTTGACCGGAACACTTCCAAACTTTTACTCTTCACAGAAGGTTGACCAGTCAACAGACGTGCCCACACAGAGACTTGGTGTTGGACGCATGATTGATTTAGCCCTTCAGTGGGTATCTTTGGAAACCGATCCTTATTTATATAGCTTATTATCGTTGTCTGGAAAATGACGGGTTGACTTTGACTTCTGTTTTATGGGTAATATCTGCGGTTTTTCGCTTTCTTTTTGGTGTTCTAAAAAGTGTGGTTCCTGAGGATAACTCCATTTTAAGTGGGAATCTTCCATGGCTACCTGATTTCATCCCAAAGATTGGACTACACTTGATCAAGAATCGTATTTTGAACTTTAACATAAGTGATGTTAATCATGTTGGCTCGTTTCTCGAGTTTCTGTGTCAATATAGACATCAAAGTAATCAAGAAACATCATTAGCCTCTGTATGTTGTCTTAACGGACTGTTAGAGACTGTTATTACAGTTATTAAACTGATAAAGCTAGCTAAAACCAAGGTTAACGATTCATCGATTGACCACCAGAGTTTGAAAAATGCTGATAGTATTCTTACAGATGGTATACTCAAGCGTTCTATACCTAAGATGACAACGTTACTGACAGCTTTCATGAAGTTGACTTCTTCGGGTCAACTCATGCAATCCGTTGAGATGTTTGGTAGAGGTGGTCCTGCACCAGGGGTCGGTGTTGGATGGATGCAAGATTGGTTCTTCAGTTGCTTGAGATCTTGTTGGTTGAGTCTGTTAAAAAGAAAGAAAACCCTACTGTTGAAGAGATAAACCTAAATATGGAAAGATTAAATTGTGCTTTTGGCTTATGTTTACTTGTGGGCCCCATGGATGGATTTATACTGGAAAAAGTGCTGGATATCTTGCTACAACCACAAAATCTCAAATATCTTGATTTTGGTATCCGCCGATCATTAACATTTGGATGGAAGTATACAGAAGAAGAGTACTTAATGTTCAGTGAAAATCTAATTTCTCATTTTAAAAACAGATGGTTGCATGCAAAGAAGTCAAAGTCAAAAGTCAAAACTAGAGACGGTCAACACGGAGCCCCAAAAAAGTTTTCTCTTAACACCATTCAAGAAGACGTTGACCCGTCAGCAAACACTTCTTTGGTAAAGGAATGGGCTCATCAAAGGCTACCACTTCCTGATCATTGGTTTCTCAGTCCAATCTCAACCGTTGACCACACCAAATCGGTCAACCTACCGGTCAAACCTAACTTCCTGGAAGTTTCCAAAAGTGGGCTTTTCTTTATTTTAGGTCTTGAAGCAATATCTAATCACGTTTCTTCTAATTCCTACTCGATCAAGAACGTGCCAGTTATTTGGAAACTGCATGCTTTATCTGTAACATTATTAACCGGGATGGATATTCTTGAAGACGAGAAGACGCGAGACATTTACAGTAATTTACAGGAGTTATACGGGCGGAGTCTTGATAAAAAGTTGTTGGAAGTTGGAGTGACTAATAGTGTTGACCTTTTGAAGTTTGACAAGGAGATACACGACAGTTACTCCACATTTGTAGAAACTTTAGTGGAGAGTTTTGCTGGTGCATCGTATGGTGATTTGTTATTCGGTAGGCAAATTTCAATGTATTTGCATCGTTGTGTTGGAGCTCCAGTTCGACTTGCTGTTTGGAACGCTTTATCAAATATTAGGGCTCTCGAGCTTTTGCCACCACTGGAAAAATGCTTAGCCCGGGAAGCAGGATATCTAGAACCTCTGGAAGTAAGAAATATTTTTTTGTTAACAATCTATTGTTTTATTGAATAAAAATGATTTTCAAGAAGTTGAAAACTTTCATTCCTGTTTTAACTTGGTGGGAAATTTGTTAATTAATAGGACGATGAAATGATTCTGGAAGCATATGTAAAGTCATGGGTTTCTGGTTCTCTAGACAGATCACTAACTAGAAATTTAGTTGCGTTCACATTGGTCGTTCATCATTTATAGTATTTCATCTTTGGTAATCATTCTGGTGACAAAAATTCATTAAGAAATAAATTGGCCAAATCTATCCTTCGTGATTACTCACGAAAATCAGACCATGAGGTATGTTTGTTTGTTTGTTTGATATATCAAAGGTTTCTTTTATTTTGTTTCACAGATATAAAAATCTTATGTTTATTATGATAGGGGATGATTGTAAAACTTACACAATATGAGAAGCCAGCAAGTTATCAAAAACTGGAACAAGCAGAAAACGGGTCATTGCAGGGTTCGGAAATCGCAAGGAGGCTTACAGTATTGAGTGAGGCCTGTGAAGGGAATTCCACACTTTTGAGTGTAGTTGAAAGACTTAAGAAAGTCATCCTGAAAGATTAATAGTTTTCTTGATGAAATGTTGCATGTGGATTTTGTCAAGGGACACTCGGAAAAGATCATGTTGAAACTAAATGCTTGGATGTTTTCAGGTTCCAATGGTTTATGGAAATGTTACAAGAACATTAGAGCCTTGGATTCTTAATTTTCATGGAGAATGGAAGTAATCTGTGATGGTTTATCAGAGATTTGATTATGGGCAAACTGTTTTTCTTGTTTTAAAAACCAAATGAGTAAACTGTGATTTTCGTTCTTGTGGTATGTTAAAATCTACGTTTTTAGTCCGGTAGTTTCAAATTTGTGATCTTTGTCCCCGTGGTTTCTTTTCACTTGCAATTAAACCAGACCTCACTAACCATGTTAAGTCTGATCGTTAAACCCATCAGCATGCCTCTCACGGGAGCAGGGCCGGCCCAGCTGTGTATCAACCCAAGCTAGGGCTTTGGGCCCCAAAATTTAAGGCCCCCATTTTAAATAGAGTTATATATCTAACACATATAAACAAATTACTGTTCTACCGCAATGGTGGTATGTCTCCGTTTTTCTTTGTGATGATGATGGTGACCAAGGTTTGAGTCTCTTACCTCTCAACAGATCCAATATTTTTAAAGCATAAAAATAACAAAATAATCTCTCTATATTTCATCCATCTCTTTTCTATTTCTATTTTTTTAAACTAATCTTAAATTAAACTATGTATTAATTCAATGACTATGTTGTTAAAAAAAATAAACAATAATTTAAGCATATGTTCCTAATTAGTGCTTAAAACTTGTTTCGAGTTTGTAAGGTTAATATTCAGGCATTATCTTATCCAATTTATATTTTCTCGAAATTAAAATGATATAGTTGCATCATAATTTTAAACGTCAATGTTAAAGAAGACCAATATGTGTGTTGTTTTCCACATGATGTTTTTTAGTATTCTCCGATCAAGTTGCATCATGAGTGTTTCAACATATTTAAATTATTGTTGTATTGTTTAAAGAAAAAAATATTATGTACTAGGTTATATAAAATAGAGTATCTAAGAGAATGGAAACTATTTTAGTTAAATATTTAACCTATTCATTTAATTGAATGTGAAGCGAAGTTAATTTTTTTCTTTTTTTTTCTTTTCTTGAAAATTTCAACTCTAAATTTTATAGAAAAGGCCCTTGATTTTTTACTCGCTTTAGGCCACCAAAATTCTTCGGCCGGCCCTGCACGTGAGGGGCAGTTTTGTCCTTTTTCTTCCCATATAAACCTCAACCGTAATTCGCAAGCCCCACACGTGAGGCTTCGGGGTGTATTTGAGGAAAAAAAATGGATAAAACTGTCCCTCATGTGAGGAGCACGCTGATGGGTTTAATGACCAAACTTAACGGGGTTAGTGAGGTCGGGTTATATTGCAGGTGAAATAAAACCACATGTATGAAAATCGCGCATTTAGACAAACCTCAGGAACGGAAATTGCAATTTACTCACACCAAATTGATATCGGTTATCTTGTGATGAATGTTGATGAACATACAAGTTATACAAAATGTGTGTTCATGTTTATTTATAAAATAAACGAATTTTCCGTGGAACAATTCATGAACCCAAAGATGCAATATATCCGCTTGCTTTCTCAAATTTATGTCAAATTAATTTTGGGTTAGGTTACGCTTCACGTACTTTGAGTGTCCTAAATACCTTTAACTTTTCAGATATGATATAGTTGCTGTCCTCAATCAATTCTAACCACTTTGGGCGTTTTTTGTGTTGTACTTTCGGGTTTCTCGGGCCATGTTCGGGTTTTGTCGGGTTGTGTTATTCGGGTTCAAGTATTTGACCTAAAAAAATAAATAAAATGCTAAAATTAAAGCAACATTACCATTTTCAAAATTGTAATCGTAAATATAGATATAAAAAATGATAAAACTACACTCAAATAACACTAACATACAAAAAAAATTATAAAAAAACGCTTGTTTTCAAAGGTTACTTCAAGTTCTTAAATAATTTATGAGTTCTGTAATGATACTCATCCTATATATATATATATATATATAGGAAGGATCAAGAGAGAACTCCATTTTATGGAGAGAACTATTGTTCCCTTATCACGAAGATCCCGATCCTTGTTCAATCCATGGATGAATATCCATATCAACTCCATAAATTGAAATCATCATAATATAATTGAAGAATCGAACCCCATAGATCACGCTGTTCATCTCTATCATGTTGATTGAAGGTCATATTATGTTAGGAATTAGGTTAAAATCGTTATACTAATTTAGATTCAATTCTAATCGTGTTTTGCTGTTGTTTAATCAGAAATCGACTCGTCTGGAAGCATTGTTGCAATTAATGGTGTGATGTCAGTTCAATTGAACGATTCTATGTCAAATACATTTGTTACTGCAACAAACGATGCTGAAGATGCTGAATTAAGCGACTCTGTATCAGAATCTTGTGTCAATCAATCAAGTATTTCACATTCAATGTCATCCGGCGATGGTGCGCCAAGCTATTGCGTCCAAAACGAGAATATTATGCAATGTGTTGGTGTTGAACATCGAGGTAACATATTAACTTTATGTATATGCACACACATGTTATTCAATGTGTATATGTTATATATTGCATATATGTAATATAACATTTTTTTCCCATATTATGCAATACACATGTGTATTATACCTGTTAACACCCCGTCTTACATGTCATGTTATCTAAATGTTAACACTATGTGGCATTTGTTACAATCACATAATGCATATTAACTGTTAATGTATTTATTATGTACGCCTTTGACACGTGTGATGGTGTTACACGGCTTTAAGCGGAATACGCCCGGGTGCAACGTACAGATAACTCATAAGCTCGTAACACTATTAATAGTGACAGTATATTTATTTTATTTCATAATTTCACAAGTACACAAATAGTTTGATAATGAGACAAAAATAACATCACATCTAAATGAAGTAAATATTAATCATTGAAATAATCCTAAGGTATAACTAATTTTCTTGTCCTGTCACTTCATTGTATCAACCTGCAGCACGTTTAAAATAATATATTTTGTCAACAACACATGTTGGTGAGTTTTCATAAGTTTTTGCGTATATAAATATATATAAAATGTGTGATTCAACAATCGTCATGAAATAAACATTCAAACATAATGTAAATGAAATCAAATAGCGTCGTCCTCCCGTTCATTTAGCCGAAGCCGCAGAAGTCGGGGAAATGAGAACCACCTTACGTAAAGAACCGAAGTCGTAACGTTAGACGGCGCATGTACGTCCCGTCGGACCCTCCCACTATGTGCATGCGTTTGCGTAACTTCCACCATAAAAATAGTAAACACGTTGCAAGCAAGTTCACGTATAATCATAAACAATATGCAAGAATAATATTAACATGTACGATAAATGTGAATCGTTTTGTAAATAAGCGCATAACTAACGAAATAAAAACTTGTGACATCCTACACCCCAAAAATATTGAAAGAGTTAAAAAGGGGTAATGAAAAACTCACTTGCTAAGTAAGCGAGTCGAGAGCGAAAAATGCCTTTAAGCGAGTGAACCGACAAAGTTCGGTTCAACGAACGGCCCTAGATAAATAAATAGCTAGGCTTAAAAATAAGTTGCATAAAGAAAATAATTTGGCGAGGACGTTCGGTTTATGACAAAGCAATTTATAAGAATATATATATATATATATATATATATATATATATATATATATATATATTGGGTTTATAAAAAAAAGGCTTTTGGTTATTTTATTTGTTAAGTTAATTTATTTTAGTCTTAGAAAAACAAAAGGGTTATAATAAATATTAATTAATTTAGATGAGTCAAGTTTGTTCCAACCAAACAATTAATTAAGAAAACTAGTTTAACAAGTGGTTCCTTTTTTTGGTCGGACACGAACCCGGTTATTGAGTCGGGTTTGTGAGTAACATAATTTGAAAAATATGAAGTACTATGTTAAAAAAATGTTTGTTCTTGATTATTAGTTTGTAAAAATAAAACTTGACTTTAAAACATAAAATTCATAAACCGAACATAAGCGAGCCGATTATGAAGGATGATATGTCTCCATGAATGTCGTTTGGGTTGCCATCATGGAAACAATCGTTATGCGTAATGATAAAAAATAAACATTACCCGGGGATTGGATCAAAAAGAAAAAGAAAATAATAATTCTTGAGCAATTGTCTTTTGAAAGTCAAATTTGAGACTTGGGAGAAATTGACAAGCTTGAATTATTTTGAGTGTAAATTAGTTGTGCAATGAATGTAGAGAATGAGTGAGCTTTATATAGGCTCAAAATCGTTAATAACAAGGTCAAGTGAGTTAATTTGATGGCTAGTTAAGAGGCTAGTCATAAGACTTGAAATCATGGATTTTAACTAATTGAATGTTTAAACCCATTAAATGTCTTGACTCAATTGATTAAAGAAAGATATTATAATACTTAGGACATCATAAATAACAAAATAACATAAAAAAACATGAACAACATCATGAACATAAATACAAAAATAATTCACCATTTATTAATAATAAAGATCGGAAAGGTGTCGAAATTTAAAATGGGACGGGTTTTTGGGTTTCAAAAATGACGAATGTCACAGGACTCACAACTTTTAGAAATTTCGTCCCGAAATTAAATTAAAAATAAAATAAAGAAAACAACTACTACATGGACTTGTTAAAAGTTTTAATAAATTTTATATATATGTGAAAAAATAAAAATCAATAAATAAACAAAATAATAACACTGATTTTTTAATGACTAAAAAAAACGCCACAAATGGGATGTATGGCAAGGGCACTTATATATAGGATATACCATCGGCGTATCCACCATGCTCTTATCATACTTCATTTGTCCCGTTTCCCAAAATCATTCAAAGTTCCGAGTTATTCCACACAACTGTACTTATTATGTTTACCATGTGAGGACTTTGATAATTACGTGTCGACTCATAATTACCTTTATCGTCGGATGGTCTACATAATCCGTCCCAATATGTGGGTTTTAATATAAATAAATAAATTCTTATATGAAAACTTGAAAATCAAGAAAAATGAACTACAAGGATCAAAACTAACAAAAAATATATAAACAAACCCTTGGGGTTAAGGATTACACGAAAATATTAGGTAAAAATTAATAAATTAAACTATTGAAGTTTAACATAATAAACCTTGTTATTGGGTTTAAAACGAAATAAACAGTGTTATTAAGGTTAAAACGATATAAACGATGTTATTGAGGTTTAAAACAAAATAAACGAAACTATTGAAGTTAAAATGAAATAAACGAATCTCTAGAGTAACACAAAATGATAAACATAATGAATGAAATATTAAAACCATGAACATCGCAATAAATAAATGGAATATTGTGGGTCGAGAATAGCTGGGTGACTAACAACATATAACCAAATAAGTCGATACAACGTTGATTTCAAGAATAAAGAAATTATCAAAATATCAAAATAGATTATTTTTTTTTGGTCAATAATGACACGCTAAACAAGTGAAAATTTCAAATAAAATAAAGTGCCATCATGAATAAATGCAACACTGAGATTATGAATAACAAAGTGAACAGTTGAAACTTCGAGATTGAGTATAACAAAGTAAAACATTGGACTCAAATTGATGAAACATTAAGATCAAGAATAACAAGATGGTTCGATAAAACATTGAGCGGGAAAACAACCAAAACAATTCATGTAGAGTAAATATAAAATGAACATGTGACTTCTACTAGATAGCTATAATCATAGTCCTAGTTATAAATAAACGAATCCGTTTCGAGGTAACCGGTAATGGATAGCCAAAGGTAGAAATACGGTTTCTATTAGATAAATATGTACACAACCATGTTCATAGTCCCAACTACCACTAAATGATTACGTTCATGGGAAATCGGTCATAGATCGCGAGATTGAGATAACAAAAGTAAACCAATTCGACAAAGCGACTACATGTATTATAAATGATGCATGTATTTGTGTGTTTCGTGCTTGAGAGTAAACATGAACGAAAATATGTCAACAATCAATAAAGAACCAAACTCAAATACAAATTTCATAAAAACCTTCGAAGAAATTAGATACATAGTATTATTTCGATTATATCCAGATGGAATTATATAAAAAATGCATGAAGAGGAAGTTAAAGAGAAACAAAACGAAGCTTGCGATCTTGTCTTCTCGAAGGTATGTGGGTTTGAGGTATGAAGGCTAAGGTGAGGGCGGTGCTATAATTTGTTAACTGAAAATCGTTGGCGTTGAGGAAGAGGAGAAGAAAAATGATTTTTAATATTCATTTTAATTCGTGAAAATCGGTTGCAAAACGTGATGCTTTATAATTCAAAGTTATAATTTCTTTATGATAAATGAAAGTCCATAATTAGTATTAAGGCTTGCGAACTTTATGAATTTTTGTTATGTAAAATAAAGGATTCCCTTTTGGTGGTGTCCTATGAAAACTTTAGAGAGAATCGCCAAATAAAATGTCTCGTTTGGAGAGAAATGTTATAGTGATAATATAATAGTCTCATGAACTTAGAACTTGTTTGAAACAAAAGATTTTATTTAAAGATTTCTTTTAACTTTGGAAAAATATTATACATAAAAAAATAATGGTAATAGTAATAATAATAGTGATGATAATAATAATAACATTAATAATAGTATTGATATAATAATAATAAACCATTTGAATTGACTTATAGTATTTTTGAAGAAAATCAACTTGATTAAATACTTGTGAATTAGCTATTTTAAAATAGTCGAGGATTTTTAAATTATAAGTGCAATGTGTTCAAAAAATAACCAATGAATTCGGAAAAACATGTGTGATTTAAAAAAAAATAAAAATAAGTATGTTTGATGAGTATGAAAGGACTAATGTGACACCCGGTAAAATCCCAATCCCTTAAACCAAGTAATCAACCTAAATATTAGGTAATTATGTTATGTGCGCCCTGCGCGAGCGCGCCATGTTAGTCAGCGCGTGCATTTGTTATGTGCGCCCTGCGCGAGCGCGCCATGTTAGTCAGCGCGTGCATTTGTTATATGCGCCATGCGCGAGTGCACCATGTTAAGAACCAGCGTGGGCATATGTTATATGCGCCATACGCGAATGTTTTGGCTTTATGTTTTCATGTACCTTAACGTTATGATGTCTAATGGGTTGACCGTCACGCATGATGCTAAGGCGGGTGCACCCTAAATCGTTTATGCGCGTGCGGAAGGGAACTAACCTCCCCGCATGGCGGGAACATTGAGAGCTAGTTTGTCTGAAGCTCCAAGATGGAATTGACTTCAACATAACTGATCACTATGTTGAAATACCAAGACCACTTGGAGGATCTACAAATGAAACTCAATGTCCCTGACTGCGAGAAGGTTACGTACCTACCCGCAGCAAAGAAACATTCTACACGCAGAATCCTACACGCATAAGGCTGTACGCGCAAGGTTACGCACAAAACACAGTATTTTTCAGAATAAAGGGGATTATTCCCGCCCAAAAGAAAACAGTAACGTGTTTCAGAAAATTTCTACTTTTTACTGTGCACTGGCAAAAGCACACTGTAACATGAACAGTCAACTATCAGCCACCCTACTCTCACCAACCACAGACCTGCATGTCCTGCGAAAATCAGAATCTTTTACCCACTCCTCCACTTTTGAATAAATAATAATACTTTCCATACTTTATCATCATCACACCTAGCTATGAAAAGATTTCAATCCCCTAAAGCAAGGGATTGTGTTCCCTTGAGTTTGCCTATAAATATGTAACCTAAAATTATCACTCAACACACTTCAAACTTCTCTCTTAAAACTGCAAATCTGCTCTGAATCATCTCCCAAGCATCTATTTGATTTTCAATTCCGTTCCTGTTACTAGGTAAGCCGAGATTATAACCTTGAGATCTACTTTCCAACCCTTATATCTTGATCTTAATATAGATTTCTTGTTATTTAATCGTATTCTAGACCTTCGATTCCGAGGCCAACACCAAGAAAACCCGAATCTCGATTAATCCCTTAACAAGAACCTCAGGTGAGTCTCACAGCCCCCATTTCACTATTTTCACTGTTTTTAACCTGTTTTCGGGGCGAGGGACACGTGTTTAAATTACATTTTTATCATGGTATATTTACGAACAATGCAAGCGATTATGTGTTTAACTTATAATTCATTATGGGAAGTTTTCGAGCAATGCAAACAGTTATCTATGGTTTTCGATATGAGTGCGCAAGAACGAGTAAGTGATCACTTTACCATTGGAACTCTAAGGGTAGGGACTGCTGGTTTGATCCACCCACTCGTAGGGGTCGCACCCCTTACTTAGACGAGTGCCTAGTATGGTTAAGGGGCAGTACTATGGGGTCGAGCCCGCTCGTAGAGGTCGCGCCTCTTACTTAGACGAGCGCCTTGTTTTCCGGCACAACGTCCGCGCGTAACCCGCGGGACGGTAATACGTTATTTTAGCTCGTAGTGGCAGCGCCACTTACATAGACGAGCACGGTTTTTCAGAAATGTCCACGCGTAAACCGCGGGACGATAATACATATTTTAGCTCGTAGTGGCAGCGCCACTTACACAGACGAGCGCGTCCTCAGAAATGTTCGCGCGTAACCCGCGGGACGGTTTTATCAGAATTATGTTGTCAGATCTGTTTCAAGATGGTTTTATCAGAATTATGATGCAATATGATTTATCAAGTTACTAAAACTTGTGAACTCACTCAGTTTATACTGATTCAAATGTTTTTACGTGTCTTTCAGGAGATAATTAGGTAGCGCATGGAGTCACACTTAGAGCACCTCACGCTGAACATCTAAACTAGCTTTTTGGAAGATTTTAGTTCTATCCCTTCGATGCGCGTGGTTGTTCCCGCCGCGCATGGGGATATGGCGTGGAAATCTTCAACAGTTTTTATACTTGGATGTTTTTATGTAATTTTTAAACAATGTAATGTATTGTATTAAACATTTCATGCGCAATGAAAATCTTTGAATGTTTGCAATGGCCCGTGCTTAATTATCAATCCCCACTCGCGCGCGCCCGGCTGTTTCCGCCGCTCAGGGCCGGGTGTGACAACTAAGTATTGGCGCAAGGCTAAGAGTGAGCTTGCAGTTTAGGGGACTGCAGTTTAGGGTATTGCATGATTGTTGGTGTGTTTGGGTCAATATAATGTAATAGGCTCGCAACATGAGCATATGGTAAAACATAAGGTGTGGTAAATGGTTGAGTAATGAGTCGTGGAAAGCATTTCGATATTGTGAGGCGGTTGAGTGGTGACGTATAAACGAGGTATACATAGGTTGTGTGTTCCGTGTAGGGCTTTTTTTTTTGTTGGGTTGGCTTTGGGTATATTGGGTTTGTGTTGCGGTTGAGATTGGTTAGGACATAAATTTGGTATTTGTGCTTATTGGTGTGGTTGGTGTTGATGAGTTTTGATGCATTTGGGTCATCATGGCTGGGATAACGACTGCCTATTGCTTGAATATTTAGGTTGTCACTTTACGGGTTGAGTTTCGGCGGCGAAGTCGAGGAAAATGAGAAGACATGCTGCGAAGCGGAAATGATTCGCGTGACATGGGACGTAAATATCAAATTCGAATTACCAACCAAAAGAAACACTACAAGAAACATTCATGAAATCTTAATTACTTCATATAAAAAAATAAAAATAAATAAATAAAGTTACATGAAGCAATATTTGAATTCGAGTATGAAATGCCCATGACCCAACATGAGTTTTCGCAATTCTGTAAGAATTTCATAAATAATATAACTAAAACTGTATCAAATTTGAAATCAGAATATCCATGAACCACGATGGATTTTCGTATCCCAATAAAACTTATATAAACAGTAAAATCGAATTGAAAATTGAGTGTTCATGTATCACCATGATTTTTCAAACTTTCAATTAAAACCATAAAAATAAATGAATATATAACTAAAGAAAAACGAATTGAAAAACTCGACTATTCATGTGTCACCATGACTTTTTGAATTTTCAGTTAAAACCATAATAAATGAATATATAAATAAAGAAAACGAAATGAAACTTGACTATTTATGTATCATCATGATTTTTCGAATTTTCAATTAAATCATAATAATAAATGAATATATAACTAAAGAAAACAAATTGAAAACTCGACTATTCATGTACCACCATGACTTTTCGAATTTTCAATTAAAACCATAATATAAACAATTGAGTCTTTGGAATCATACATTGCATATACCACTATGACTTGTATGCAATTTTTAAGAGTAAGATGAAACCACTTTCTATTCACAAAGGAAAATAATCACGTTTGATAACTTAAATTAGTAGTTCGTATGACGTTTGTTATGGTATATTTTGGCCTAATAAGTTTCAGCACCCTTTCTGAACCCTCCAGGTAAGCAACCAGGTCTCGCGGTTGATTGTGATTTATACGCATTGCTTATCTTAAGTTTAATACTATGGTGTCAAGGATTCGATAAAAAAACAAGTATATCCTTATTCCAGTTACTACATACCCGTCAAGTAAAACCATCATTAATGACAACGAAAAATGAAATATCGAAACACGAATTGTTACATTAAACATCAAAAATTCGTTGAAAAATATAAAAGATTACAAAATTGCTTAAACATAAGCCTTAGAGTTTGTTTGTGAGTAAGTGTACATGCGGCGTGATAAAATATTATAAATATACTTGAAGCATATGAACAATCTTAAAAGATGCGGGCACATAACACATAGAGTATACATGCAATTGGGGCTCTAAAAATAAACTATAACTATACTAGGTCGTTACGTCTAACCACCTATCTTATAGTCACGGCTCTGATACCAATCTGTAACACCCCGGCCTCTCGTACCACCAATATTGTCCGCTTTGCCCCCCGATGGGTTGCTCACCCGGGAATTCACGGCTTTGCTTTGATACCACATGTAACATCCGGCCCCTCGCACCACCAATTTTGTCTGTTCTGCCCACGAAGAGCTCATGGATTTGTTTTTGGTTGCCCAGATGGAGACTTCCCAGGATGTGACAATCGCCAATTCCAGGTTAACCTCGTTAACTCAACTCCGTTAATTCAAACTTTAAGATCGTTGAATCTATAACGCATACTTCATTACATTTAAACTAGGGTTTAAATGACGCTTAACACTTACTACATGTGTAGTAGTCTTTCGGGATTTGCACCGAAACGCAAACGATCGAGGAATAAACGAAGCACACTAAAACACTAATGATGTGATAACTATGTGTTAGGATTATGTGTTATATCATTGTCATGATTATGTGTTATATTATTGTCATGATTATGTGCAAGTTAGGATAGAATGTTCTAGAAAAACAACACTTGAAAGTAGAAGGACTAGAGTGTAACTTGTTTGCTTATAAATATATCCTAAACTAAACCCTAACTTATTATTATTATCCTAAACCTAAATCCCGATCGGCTCTCTCTCCCTCTCTTGATCCACGGCTGCCGTCCACCACCACACACACATACACATCAAATCAAGAGATTAATCCAAGAACTAGGTGCTAGGAAGGTATACTTGATCATCTCTTACCTCTTTGATTGTTTAATTTGATGTTTGATGGGTTATGTGAAAACCCTAAATCGGCCGATTATTGCATGAATATGATTGTTAGGATTCTTGTTAGTTGGATAATAGATTAATAACTAGATTGATATTGATACATGATTGATTGTTGTTCTTGATTTGAATTAAAACACAAACCCTAATCTTGTATGTATGGTGTGATTGATATGCATGGATAGTAGTTATAGTGTCTAGAGGGTTATATGGATGCATGATAGTTCATAGGTTGTGATTATGTTGAGTTTTGATGTGAACAGATTCTGGACAGAATGTATATACGATGTTTAACTGACTATAACGAAGTGTAAACGTGAAAATTGATTGAGATTGTGGGTACTGCAGTAAACTAGGTTGAGTCTAGTTTCTATGAAGTATAAATTCGTAATTTTTGGATAAGTGGAAGTATACTTTTATGATTTTACAAAAACGTGATGCAAAGCTGAGCTGTTAGACCTGCTGTTAGGTTATGTTGTAAATGTTATATCTCATGAACCACGAGACCAATTGGGTTGGTTCCACTTCTGGAAGTTGACTCACTGAGTTAGGAACCAAACCCAAGTGGTCTTGCATTTATTGGATTTTTCGTTTAACGGGAATTGCAAATAACATTCTGATGTGCATGAATCTGACTGATATAAGTTAGCTGTAATGTTTTGATCATTATGAACAATCTATATGGAATAAAAATAAGATAAAAGATGTTCTGGAAACCTAAGATATGTATGCTCCTGTGGTAATTTTTGGTGAATTAATTGAGACGTTATAATGGGTAAACTAGTGCAATCTTTCAAGTAGAAATTCTGTCATAACGAAACTAGCTGCTGAGTTGTATAGGAATGCATGAAATATGATAGTTTTTATATAATTGTTGTATTTTGACCAAAATACCCTTGCGGGGAATAGTTGCTAGTTGATTGCCATGAATTGACCAAGTTGCCCTTATGGGGAATAATGGTTAGTTAGTCTTTGTTTGTTGACCAAAATGCCCTTACGGGAATAATTGCTAATAAGTATGTTATTAATACGTGACACGAAAGTAATTGCTCACTCATGTATCGTATCACAATTGTACTTGTTCAAGTCACACACGATTCACAAACGAAACACGAAACATGTTACGTGCATAGGTATTATGTGCCGAGTCTAGAGACTCGTTAAATGTTCCGCTACTTAGAAAATCTCTTTGTTATTTTAGAACGCTAGAGAGTTTTCTACGACGCGCATCACTTGGTGATCTAGATCGGATATTCTTCGCAAACAGTGAGTTCACTTACCCCACTCTTAAACTGTTTTCAAACGTTTTTCACTTGGGGGAGATAACATACTCCGATAAACATATTTTCAGAGATAAACGCATATGAAAGATTTTGTTATAAATTATATATCACTTGTAAAGGCTAAGCGGCATACATAACATTTGAAGTCCCACACATCGGACCGGTTAATATTTGGAATAGCGAGTCACTTTTGGGTAGTACTACTGGGTTTGACAAACCCCACCCGACGCTAAGCTCAACTGGAGGTTGAGTGGGTGTAAATTTTGGCTAACACTTACCATGGTCTGGAGGACCTGGTGACGGGCACTTGATAAACAGTCAGCTTCGGTCGCGAACCACTTAGCGATACTTGTTGTATAGATTAGCTACCTATCGATATATAATTTGACATAACACTATCTGGTAATGCAAAACACTTAAACGCTGTAACGTGGTTACACACTTAAACGCTGTAACGTGGTTACACACTTAAACGCTGTAACGTGGTTACACACTCAAACGTCGTAACGGGGTTACGCAACATTTAAACGTCGTAACGAGGTTACGCAAAACGCTAAACGATTTATCTTATTTTACTTGTGAACTCACCAACCTTGTGTTGACACTTTTAGTATGTTATTCTCAGGTAGCCGAGGCGGGGCGCGCGGTTTAGGAGCATGCATTAATGAAAACACTTTTATTCTGCAAACTTAATTTTAACAGTTACATTTGGTTTTAAGTCGTCCTGCGTGACGCAACTTTTGAATTAAGGTTTTACGCTTCCGCACTTACTTTCATTTAAACGTTTTTCTTTGGTTTGGTTATAACTAATGATTCCGATCCTGCCAGTTCACACCCTCTGACGGTAAAACTCCGTTAGTGGATTTTGAGGGTGTGACAGATTGGTATCAGAGCCATTGGTTATAGCGAACTAGAAACTGCATGCATACTAGACTATAACCGCGACGACCCATTAGTTATAATGATACGCACTGCATAGGTTTGTGTAGTCTTGAAATCTTATTTCTTTACCTCCTTTACTCATACGCGCGCATATACCCGGCCTACCTGTAGAAATGTCGACGCCACCCTCATCATCATCCGATTCGATGACGCATGCTCACGGGAAGGAACCGCAGTTACCTACTGCCTCGCCACCCCGCGTAGTCCCGGAACTCGAAGCTCCTGCACCGAAGAGGTACCGCCTATCCGGAGGCTTGTATGACAACGACGTTAGCTGGGAATGGTACCCCAACATGATCAGACGTATGGTCTACCGTGAACAAGTTCCCCCATTGCCTCACCCGAACCACCCTGCTTACCCTAACACTCTACCACCTATAACCGAACCTGTAGAGCGAGTTCTCGCAGCTGTCGTTTCTTGTTTGGAGCGTGATGTGGGTTACATGCGCTACACTAGAGAAAATGTTGCCAGACTGTTTAAAGATGGAACCGAGACTCAGGAGGAGATTGCCCGCATGGCAGCGGCAATGAAAGAAATGCAAGAGACTAGTGAGCAACAAACCAAGGTTATGATGAAGATACAAGCCGAGATGATAGACTTGCAAGAGCAACTCCAAGAAGCAAGGACCCGAACCGAAATAGCATTAGAACGTTGCGATATCCTACAAATGCAACTTGCCCAGAACGTAGCAGAACCTGAGGCAGAGCCCGAGGCAGAGCCTGATGTAGAACCTGAAGAAGATCCCGAAGAGGAGCCTGAGGAGGATCCCGAGGAAGATCCCGAGGAGGATCCCGAGGAAGAACCGGAGGAGGAACCGGCTGAGGAGGAGGCACATTCAGAGGTGTCCTCAGATGACGACATTTAGTGATGATGACACTTAGATGGAGGGGTTGTCTCCATCCGAACTATTATTTTTCTATGATTTTAAGGATTGATTGGAAATACTTTGTAGCGAATACAATGGTTTTAATCATGAATTTTTAATTAGACTAATAAGTGGTTGTGATGTTGTTTTTTTTTTTTCTTACCTATCTTTTATTGCATGTATGGTGTGTTGTATATGAAAGAAAAATTCACGTTTTATACTATGATTCTAGGAAATGGCCGGAAGAAACGCTGGACGAGGACGTGGTAACATCAGCCTGACTGCAGCTGAACTCCAAACCCTGCTGAATGACCATGTTGCTGCCGCTTTAGCTGCACACGTTCAAAATCAAACAGGAGGTCCGAATGGAACATGTACCTTCAAGAACTACTTAGACTGCAAGCCCAGTACGTTTAAGGGCACTGAGGGAGCTATAGGCTTCCTGCGTTGGGCTGAGAAGGCCGAGTCGGCCTTTGAGATGTGTAATTGTCCCCCTGCCAGTAGGGTCAAATTCGCTGCTGGGACACTTGAGGATTCCGCCCTCACTTGGTGGAATTCGAACGTCCAGATCCTTGGATTGGAACTGGCTAACGCGATGAACTGGGAGGAGTTCAAAAACATGATGCGAGAGGAGTACTGTCCGAGGGAAGAAATTTCGAAGTTAGAGTCGGAGTTTTGGTCGTTGAAAATGGTGGGTTCAGAGATTGAAGCCTACACTACTCGTTCGCACGAGTTGGCAGTGATGTGTCCGCGGATGGTGGATCCGCCGAGCAAGAGAATAGAGATGTACATTGATGGGTTAGCACCACAGATTCAGGGTATGGTGACGTCTTCCAGACCAGCCACGATCCAACAAGCGATCCGTTTGGCTCACAAACTGACGGATCAGGCTGTGACCCAGGGTGCGTTACCACCGAGGGGTTCGACTGTTAAAGCCCGTGACAACCCGAGTAATGACCACGTCAGCAACAGTAACAACAACAGCAACCCGAACAGCGGGAAGAGAAAGTTTGACAACACCAGATCTTCATCCTCAAACCTCCCACCGCAACACCACTACCGTAAGCCCGAATTTACTCGGAGTTTCAACACTCAGAATCACAACAACAACAACAACAACGGTAGCGGGCAGGTTTCGAGCGGATATGTTGGGAAATATCCAAAGTGCAACAGGTGCAACTTTCATCATGTTGGTCAGTGTGACCGTGTCAAGTGTCAAAGATGCGGAAAGATAGGTCACCAAGCGAAGGAATGTAGAGGAGACCTAGCGGCGAAGGGTGCTCCTAAGCCACCGATGACGACTAAGGGATGTTTTGAATGTGGACAGGAAGGTCATTTCCGGAAGGATTGCCCCAAGCTGAAACATAATGACAACAATGGGGGCAATGGAAGTGGCAGTAACGGTGGAGGAAATGGCAAAGGAAGAGCGTTTGTGATTGGATCGGGTCAAGCCCGCAGAGATCCGCATGTGGTGTCTGGTAAGTTCCCTGTAAACGATTGTTTTGCTTCTGTTTTGTTTGACACTGGAGCTGATAGGAGTTTTGTGTCAAAGGCCTTTAGCCAACTTTTAAACCTTACTCCAACCCCGTTAGACGCTAAGTTTCCTGTTGAATTAGCTAACGGTAAAACTGTAATAACAACTCATATACTTGCGGGATGTAAGTTGAAACTGTCAGGTCATGTCTTTGACATCGACCTTATTCCTTTTACGCTTAATAGTTTCGATGTCGTTGTCGGCATGGACTGGTTATCCGAGAACCGAGCGGAGATTATATGCCATGATAAGATAGTCCATATTACCACCCCTTCCGGCGAAATCATTTCGGTCCGAGGCGAGAGAAGCGGCATGACCACTAGCGTCATTACCCTTATGAAGGCACAGAAGTATTTACGAAAGGGTCATCCGGCAGTTTTGGCGCAGATTGTTGAGAAACCCGCGGAGGAGAAACGAATTGAAGACATACCGGTTGTGCGAGACTTTCCGGAAGTTTTCCCGGAGGATTTACCTGGACTCCCTCCTATTCGTCAAGTCGAATTTCAGATCGAGTTGACACCCGGTGCAGCACCCATAGCACGAGCCCCGTATCGGCTCGCACCGGCGGAACTTCAGGAGTTGTCCACCCAGTTGCAAGATTTGTTGGATAAAGATTTTATCCGACCTAGCTCATCGCCATGGGGAGCCCCTGTCTTGTTTGTCCGAAAGAAAGACGGGACTTTCCGAATGTGCATCGACTACCGGGAGTTGAACAAAGTGACGGTCAAGAACCGTTATCCTTTACCCCGAATTGATGATTTGTTTGACCAGCTTCAGGGATCGAGTTACTACTCGAAGATCGATCTACGATCCGGTTATCACCAGCTGAGAGTGCGCGAAGAAGATATTTCAAAAACGGCTTTCAGAACACGGTATGGTCACTACGAGTTTTCGGTTATGCCTTTTGGCCTAACCAACGCACCAGCCGTATTTATGGATCTCATGAATCGAGTATGCAAGGCGTACCTCGACAAGTTTGTGATTGTTTTCATTGATGATATTCTCGTCTACTCCAAGAACGAGACTGACCACGAAGAGCATTTAAGGATAATTCTGGAACTACTGAAGAAGGAACAACTGTATGCTAAACTCTCGAAATGTGAATTTTGGCTTCGCGAGGTTCACTTCTTAGGACATGTGATCAACGAGAATGGTATCCACGTTGATCCCGGTAAGGTAGAGGCCATCAAAAACTGGGAAGCACCTAAGACTCCGACTGAGGTACGACAATTCCTAGGATTGGCCGGCTACTATCGGCGTTTCATCGAGGGATTTTCAAAGATTGCTCAACCCCTCACCGCTTTGACTCACAAGGGCACTAAGTACAACTGGGGTGACGCGCAAGAAACCGCTTTTCAACTGTTGAAAACCAAGCTTTGTAGCGCCCCTATTTTAGCTCTCCCCGAGGGAACGGAAAACTTTGAGGTACACTGTGACGCATCTATACAAGGTCTCGGTTGTGTGCTGATGCAACTCGAGAAGGTTATAGCCTACGCCTCTAGACAACTACGGGTTCACGAGAAGAACTACACGACCCACGATTTGGAACTCGGAGCTGTAGTGTTTGCTCTAAAGATATGGAGGCATTACTTGTACGGTACCAAGTTTACCATTTACACCGACCACAAGAGTCTCCAACATATCTACGATCAGAAAGAGCTGAACATGCGACAGCGTCGTTGGGTCGAGCTGCTTAAAGATTATGATTGTGCCATCAAGTACCACCCTGGCAAGGCCAATGTGGTGGCCGACGCCCTCAGCAGGAAAGAAACAGATAAACCCAGACGAGTGAGAGCATTGCAACTCACGATTCATGCCAGCTTACCCGATCAGATTCGCGATGCGCAACTGGAAGCTTTGAAAGATGATAATCTTCCATCGGAACTCATGCGGGGCATGAGCAAGCAACTTGAAACCAGATCGGACGGGGTCCGATATTTTGAGAACCGGATTTGGGTTCCACGATACGGAGAGTTGAGAACTCTAGTGATGGACGAAGCTCACAAGTCCCGATATTCTATCCACCCTGGCTCAGATAAAATGTATCATGATTTAAAGGAACTTTACTGGTGGCCGAACATGAAAGCCGACATTGCCACCTACGTGAGCAAATGCTTGACTTGTGCCAGAGTCAAGATAGAATACCAGAAACCATCTGGTCTACTGCAACAACCGGAACTCCCAATGTGGAAATGGGAACAAATCTCAATGGACTTTATTACGGGTTTGCCTAAGACACCGACGGGATGCGATACCATCTGGGTGATCGTTGACCGATTGACTAAATCGGCACACTTCTTAGCAATTAAAGAAACAGACAAAATGGAAAGACTGACTCGTGTCTACATGAAGGAAGTAGTGTCGAGACACGGAGTGCCTGTCTCGATCATTTCCGATCGAGATTCTCGTTTTACCTCACACTTTTGGAAGTCGCTGCAAAGCGCACTGGGCACACGTCTTGATATGAGTACCGCATACCATCCTCAGACGGATGGGCAAATTGAACGGACTATCCAGACCCTGGAGGATATGTTGCGTGCATGCGTCTTAGATTTCGGAAAAAGTTGGGAACCCCACTTACCCTTAGTAGAGTTTTCGTATAATAACAGCTACCACGCAAGTATTAAGGCAGCGCCGTTTGAAGCGCTGTACGGACGGAAGTGTCGATCACCACTCTGCTGGGCAGAGGTGGGTGATAGCCAAATCACTGGTCCGGAACTGGTACTCGAAACCTCGGAAAAGATTGTTCAAATCCGAAATCGCATGGCAGCAGCACGAGATCGCCAAAAGAGTTACGCCGACAAGCGCCGAAAACCTCTCGAATTTCAAGTGAACGATCGGGTGGTACTCAAAGTCTCACCTTGGAAAGGTGTGGTTCGCTTTGGTAAGCGAAACAAACTCAACCCACGGTATGTTGGTCCGTACCGGATAACTGAGCGCATTGGTCCGGTGGCGTACCGACTGGATCTACCAACAGAACTCAGTGGCGTACACGATGTATTCCACGTATCAAATTTGAAGAAATGCCTATCTGATGAAACCCAAGTAGTCCCTTTGGAGGAACTACAAGTCGATGAACAGTTACGGTTCATTGAGGAACCAGTCGAGGTTTTGGATTGGGAAACCAAAACGCTCAAACGCAGCAAAATTCCAATTGTTAAAGTTCGTTGGAACTCGAGACGTGGACCGGAGTTCACATGGGAACGCGAGGATCACATGATGAAAAAGTATCCTCACCTTTTCGAAGGGCTAACCAAACACCGAAAACCGCGAAACCCGGCAAACCGTCAAACATCACCGGAGGTATGAACTAAATTTCGGGACGAAATTTCTTTCTACTAGGGGATGATATGACAAACTGAAAATCTTTCTTACTTTTTTTCAGGCTCTCATCACGACTTGACTCAAATTTTCGGGACGAAAATTCTTTAACATGGGAATGATGTGACAATCGCCAATTCCAGGTTAACCTCGTTAACTCAACTCCGTTAATTCAAACTTTAAGATCGTTGAATCTATAACGCATACTTCATTACATTTAAACTAGGGTTTAAATGACGCTTAACACTTACTACATGTGTAGTAGTCTTTCGGGATTTGCACCGAAACGCAAACGATCGAGGAATAAACGAAGCACACTAAAACACTAATGATGTGATAACTATGTGTTAGGATTATGTGTTATATCATTGTCATGATTATGTGTTATATTATTGTCATGATTATGTGCAAGTTAGGATAGAATGTTCTAGAAAAACAACACTTGAAAGTAGAAGGACTAGAGTGTAACTTGTTTGCTTATAAATATATCCTAAACTAAACCCTAACTTATTATTATTATCCTAAACCTAAATCCCGATCGGCTCTCTCTCCCTCTCTTGATCCACGGCTGCCGTCCACCACCACACACACATACACATCAAATCAAGAGATTAATCCAAGAACTAGGTGCTAGGAAGGTATACTTGATCATCTCTTACCTCTTTGATTGTTTAATTTGATGTTTGATGGGTTATGTGAAAACCCTAAATCGGCCGATTATTGCATGAATATGATTGTTAGGATTCTTGTTAGTTGGATAATAGATTAATAACTAGATTGATATTGATACATGATTGATTGTTGTTCTTGATTTGAATTAAAACACAAACCCTAATCTTGTATGTATGGTGTGATTGATATGCATGGATAGTAGTTATAGTGTCTAGAGGGTTATATGGATGCATGATAGTTCATAGGTTGTGATTATGTTGAGTTTTGATGTGAACAGATTCTGGACAGAATGTATATACGATGTTTAACTGACTATAACGAAGTGTAAACGTGAAAATTGATTGAGATTGTGGGTACTGCAGTAAACTAGGTTGAGTCTAGTTTCTATGAAGTATAAATTCGTAATTTTTGGATAAGTGGAAGTATACTTTTATGATTTTACAAAAACGTGATGCAAAGCTGAGCTGTTAGACCTGCTGTTAGGTTATGTTGTAAATGTTATATCTCATGAACCACGAGACCAATTGGGTTGGTTCCACTTCTGGAAGTTGACTCACTGAGTTAGGAACCAAACCCAAGTGGTCTTGCATTTATTGGATTTTTCGTTTAACGGGAATTGCAAATAACATTCTGATGTGCATGAATCTGACTGATATAAGTTAGCTGTAATGTTTTGATCATTATGAACAATCTATATGGAATAAAAATAAGATAAAAGATGTTCTGGAAACCTAAGATATGTATGCTCCTGTGGTAATTTTTGGTGAATTAATTGAGACGTTATAATGGGTAAACTAGTGCAATCTTTCAAGTAGAAATTCTGTCATAACGAAACTAGCTGCTGAGTTGTATAGGAATGCATGAAATATGATAGTTTTTATATAATTGTTGTATTTTGACCAAAATACCCTTGCGGGGAATAGTTGCTAGTTGATTGCCATGAATTGACCAAGTTGCCCTTATGGGGAATAATGGTTAGTTAGTCTTTGTTTGTTGACCAAAATGCCCTTACGGGAATAATTGCTAATAAGTATGTTATTAATACGTGACACGAAAGTAATTGCTCACTCATGTATCGTATCACAATTGTACTTGTTCAAGTCACACACGATTCACAAACGAAACACGAAACATGTTACGTGCATAGGTATTATGTGCCGAGTCTAGAGACTCGTTAAATGTTCCGCTACTTAGAAAATCTCTTTGTTATTTTAGAACGCTAGAGAGTTTTCTACGACGCGCATCACTTGGTGATCTAGATCGGATATTCTTCGCAAACAGTGAGTTCACTTACCCCACTCTTAAACTGTTTTCAAACGTTTTTCACTTGGGGGAGATAACATACTCCGATAAACATATTTTCTGAGATAAACGCATATGAAAGATTTTGTTATAAATTATATATCACTTGTAAAGGCTAAGCGGCATACATAACATTTGAAGTCCCACACATCGGACCGGTTAATATTTGGAATAGCGAGTCACTTTTGGGTAGTACTACTGGGTTTGACAAACCCCACCCGACGCTAAGCTCAACTGGAGGTTGAGTGGGTGTAAATTTTGGCTAACACTTACCATGGTCTGGAGGACCTGGTGACGGGCACTTGATAAACAGTCAGCTTCGGTCGCGAACCACTTAGCGATACTTGTTGTATAGATTAGCTACCTATCGATATATAATTTGACATAACACTATCTGGTAATGCAAAACACTTAAACGCTGTAACGTGGTTACACACTTAAACGCTGTAACGTGGTTACACACTTAAACGCTGTAACGTGGTTACACACTCAAACGTCGTAACGGGGTTACGCAACATTTAAACGTCGTAACGAGGTTACGCAAAACGCTAAACGATTTATCTTATTTTACTTGTGAACTCACCAACCTTGTGTTGACACTTTTAGTATGTTATTCTCAGGTAGCCGAGGCGGGCGCGCGGTTTAGGAGCATGCATTAATGAAAACACTTTTATTCTGCAAACTTAATTTTAACAGTTACATTTGGTTTTAAGTCGTCCTGCGTGACGCAACTTTTGAATTAAGGTTTTACGCTTCCGCACTTACTTTCATTTAAACGTTTTTCTTTGGTTTGGTTATAACTAATGATTCCGATCCTGCCAGTTCACACCCTCTGACGGTAAAACTCCGTTAGTGGATTTTGAGGGTGTGACACAGGAGGTCACCCATCCTAGTACTACTTCCACATAAGCACGCTTAACCGTGGAGTTTTCATGTGCTCCACAACCAACTAAGCCCAAAACGCGTTGGTGATGTTAAGAGGCAGGACATTACTTATGAACCAAGGATCTCTTTTGTCCACGGCCGATGTGGGATAGCCTAAGAGCGGGACGATGTTGTGTTTGCCAAGGGTGTTACATGTGATACATATATGTTATGAGTGTTTACATCGTACACGTTAACACTACGGTATACGTATGTACCATGTACACGCAATGCATTATGACTTCCAATAAGTCATATGTCCCACATGTATGTCCTGTTTACTACAATCACACAGTGCATATTACATTTAACATAACACATGATATATTTAACGAGCACATTATATGCATTCAAACTTATATAGGATGTGTGTCTAGCATTATTTACCATACACCAAACAGAACAACATATTGGAAACCTAACGTGCTCGAAGAATTTGTGCCTGTCAAAAACATAGAATTTAAAACGTGGGACGATGATGTCAATATGTATAACACATATGCTGACAAATCTGGATTTTTTAATACGTTTAAGAACTATTAAATGAGTCAAGGGTTCGGTGACACACATATACGTGCTTTGTACCCGAGCTGGCAAACCAAAATTTCAAGATTTTGATTCAACTAACTCAAGGTCTTGATTCGACCTCACGTCGCCGTGTGTTGCAATACACCCTATACATAATACAATCCAACTTCATTTTTTAAACACTTTCTCCCCCCATTCTCTACAACAATCTCATTATTCAAAATATATAGTTTCAATCACCAACCAATATGTTTTCGTTCAACAATCAAATGCTCGATTTTGATTAATACGCCCGACAAGGCAACGTAAACAATCCCGGCCCAAATAATCTTTGTAAGGACCGAG
>NW_027501754.1:0-30472 GCF_021521415.1 Bidens hawaiensis
AAAATTTGCAAGGCTAAGGGTAATGGGGCTTGGTTGAGCCCCAGGTGAGCCAAGCAAAACCCGACACGTAGGCGGTGACGTGGCACTGGATCAAGCTCCTCAACCAAGCCCCGAAGGGTGTAGTGGTCAGGTGATCCGGGGCTTGATCCAGTTATTTATTTATTTTAAATATTAATTTTAATATTAATATTAAATTTAATATTCTTCTTCACAGAAAACTCCACCAGGCGATCTTCTTCACCTTCCCGGACCACCGCCGCCGGACCACCGATCACACCACCACACCGATCTTCTTCTTCACCTTCACCGATCACCGGACCACCGCCGTCGTCTCTCACCGGACCACCGATCACACCACCACCACCAACACCGATCTTCTTCTTCACCTTCACCGATCACACCACCACCGATCCAAAAACACACACACACACACACTCTCTCTCTCTCTCAAAAACCCAATCTCACTTTCTCTCTCTACATCCTCATTCTTGCGCCCCGTGGTCGGGCTCGCCCCCGCCAACCGCGCCGTCGCTCACGCAAGGGTGGTAATGGTGTGCGCGAGCCACGTTTGCAGCCACCTGGATCAACCCCCCTCCTCCGCGCCCCATTACCCACAGTCTAAGGTGTAAAATGAAAACTGATCCTCGAGCTTAACTAGTCTATAAACCATACAGGTTGATTGCTCATGGAAATTTCATTCGATCACCCACAACTCACAAAATCTTCGTCGAAATTCCAAGGAACATAACTACGGAAAATGATATTCAGCAAATTAAAGACGAACTGGCGTGTAAGTACATTAACCTTCCATACAGAGTTGTAAGTTTAATCCGGAAAGCAGTGTCCCAGATAGAGTTTAGTAAACCTATGGTGTGGATTGGGATTTATATTGCAGTGGCTTCTCTTTTTTGTATCCTACCAATAGTGGCTGATCTAATACATGGTTTCAAAAACAAAAAAATTATGGTTTCCATGTAAATACTTTACTCTCAATGCTGCTTCCCTCACCGTCATAGCTATTGCAATGAAGTTACCCATGGACCTAACTGATTCAATGCCACGTGCTGTGGACCAAGCTGCAAAGCTGGGAAGCATGGCATTTATGTGCACCATCATGGCTAATGTATTGCCTTCTCTAGCAACCATGGACAGTAAGGAACTTCTCACAAACACCATTGCTTTGCAAGTTCTAGTAATCACATTAGTTGTCAATGTATTCATCCAGACAGAAACCGGCCAGGTTCCCAATTATGAAGCTCCTTATTTCCATATTGTTATTTTTAACACTTGGAAGGTAGCAATTGGTTATGTGGCTATGTTACTTTCTTTGTTGATGATAACCTAGAACTACCTCTTATTCTATAAGTATAGTTGTAATGTTAAACATGTATACACGTAACTGTATAGGATATATGTACGAGTTAGGAAAATAAAGTATTCCACGTATGGTGAAGTTATATAAAATATAGAAGAAAAAAAACAAACGTTGAAGCCTCATTAAACAAAAAACAAATTCAGGTTGTCATAAATGCGTAGCAAGTTGTCACACATTTGCTACGCATTTCCTATAAAATAAACGTTGTGTCGGAAATGCGTCATAAATTACATTATTAATTTAATTAATGTATTGAATTATCATATTAATAAAAATAAAATACAAAATTGAAATGTTGCGTCAGAAATGCTTCACAAAATCCAACACACTTGCGACGCTGTTTATATTATTATTAGGATTAACATATTAAGAATCTAAAAATATAAAAATAAATTATTTAGTGTCGGAAATGCGTCACAAAAGCCGACACACTTGCGACGTTGTTTATATTATTATTAGGTTTAGCATATTAAGAATCTAAAAATATAAAAATAAATTATTGTGTCGGAATTGCGTCGGAAATTTCGACACATTTTTGACACAACTTGTATTATGATTTAGCTAAACATATTAAAAAACCCAAAATTAAAAAATTAAAATTTTGTGTCGGAAATGAGTTGGAAATTCCGACACAATTATGACATATTATAGTTTTTGTCTTAAAATAATCAGGTTTCACTATCTGTCGGAAATGTGTCGGAAATTTGTGGTAAATTCCGACACAAAAAATTGCGTAACAAATTTTCGTAGCAATGATACCCATTTTCTAGTAGTGCACACATGTTCAGCTTTGATGATTCTAAAGGCAAAACAAATATTAGAATCCAAATACAAAGCATGTCATGAAATAGCTTTGAAGGATCTAGAGTTGCAACAACCAACAGTTGAGAAGCTAAAGCAGCATGTGAGGAACCACTGGATCATGGCAGGAACTGGCAGCCCCCAGTTTATGACAGTTAGCTTTGCTACGACCTCTGCTACCGGGGTCATATGTGTTGTAAGCACTTTCATACATGTCAATATTATGATTTATACAATACCGACTATGAACAATTGTGGGTCGGATTATAAGAGGTCAGTTTCAGTGATTTTTTTAATACAATTTACTGGAGTAATACTAGGAACAATTGCTCCTCTTTCTAGGTGTTTTACATCCTTAAGCTTTGAAATGTCTATAAAATGGCTTTGGAACCATATAAGGGTCTTTAAAGTAGAGAGCTATTATACCCAGAAGTTATCCGAGTGGAAACGTAGTAGCATACCGTTGAAATTTAGCAGTCGTAAATACAAGATTGTCATCCATAATCTAAAGGTCCTGATTTTGAGCTTTTGTATAGGAATCCAGAAAATGGTTGTGGTAACATGTAAGATGATAGCACTGATCCCAATCTTGTTTGTAATTGGTATCTTGTGCTGTTTTCTTTGCTGGAAGTGGTTAACCAATGTGTTGGTGGAGATACCTTTTCAAGTACAACACAACAAAGACCTCAGTATGTATGTTTTGCAACTTCAAGATGATATGAAGCTTGCCATGAGAACACTGAAAAGCATTTCAAAATCCGTTAACCATGTGATCCAAAAGGCAGAAAAGCATAAGCCTAATTATCTTGTGGAGCTTATAGAGGAATATAGTGGTTTTGAAGGAGTTGGAAAGTATGACATGCATCAAGTCTCGCTTTTAACCGAAGAAAAATATATGGACTGCTGGAGCTTACCGATAGTAACCCTGACGGCAGTCGCCATGTCTCTTCCTAACATCCAAAAAGACATTGTTGATAGGTTGTTAATGTGTGTGAGTGAAGGCCTTACATATGTCACACATATTGTTGAAACTCTCAATGCATCTGAGGAGTATGTAAGCATTCAAAAGGCCGCTACAATGTTGTGGCTAGAAGTTGAAGTTTACCACAAATGGTTAGGATACAAGTTGCCCAGCCCTCATCTTCAAGTTAATGCAACAAAAGAGATTGTTCAATGGTTCAGTGATACAGCTAAAAACATGGTCACTGAGGTCGAAAATAAGAATATGAAAGACTCAGATGATAACACAACGTACATGTCAGCATCTGCCAACTCAATGTACCGTATCACCCAAACGATCCTAGTTTCCTACCAAGCCGAAATAGATCAGATTAGCCAAGAGGAGTTGTTTATGCAGTTGTCATCAATGATCTCTAACATACTGGCTGCTTGTCTCACCAACCTACCCCAGAGTCATAGCAATGAAATGCCACACAAGTGTTATACAGAAAAGAGAGGTAGGTGTTCATACTGCAGCTCAACTTCTTGGTGAGACTATGCAGATAGTCAATAGCCTTCAAGATCGTGTGCTCCCAATGTTAAATCCTGATGAGTTAGCGTTAATTGATAAGTGGCGTGATTGTATTCTGCATCTTCCTTCTTAAAAAAATATGTTTAGTCATTCGAATTCAAGGAGCTAATCAGGTAACGAGTCTATGCTATTGGGTGTTAAATAAAAATATGTATATTTGAGAATTTTATTATGCTCCCTCCGTCCCATTGCAAGTGTTCACATTTCCTTTTTTATTAGACCATTACAAATGTCCACTTTCAAAATTTATTAGTCAATTTCCAAGTTTACCCTTAAATACACACAACTAACATTAATAAACAATATTGATGGACCCAATTTCCAAGGTCATTATTGTCATTTGGTAAGCAAAGAAAACAATAATTTAATCTACCTTAAACTTTGTGGTTTTCAAACTATGACACTTTGACCAGGACGGAGGGAGTACTGTTTTTAAGGATGCACCTATATTCGGTTAGGAGTATTAGTTGTAGAATCTGAATCTGCAATCATTTAATTTTAAAGTTCGCGTAGACATTTAGTTTGACGAGTATATGTAACAACAAACTAACACAAATTGCCACATCATAGCCACATCACATTTCAAACTTTTCTTAAAAACTCAACTTTCTTCCACAACAACAAACCTATACAACCCCCCCCCCCCATTAAATAATATTAAATGTGTATATATATAATAAATGTGTATGTGTATGTGAGGGAGGTTACCGCATCATTTGTTTGTTGCAAGTTTGTAGCAACAAACTTCTCAAGGCAAACTTGCCTCTACAACGGTGAAGTTTGTGATGTTATTGTTTGTTGTAGTGACACCTCACCCAGACCTCAGGAGATGGTGTCTGTTGTGGATGCTCTAAGGTTGGTTTAGACTGAAAAATAATTAACAAATTAATGAATGACAAGTCATTGAATTTAGGCAAATCTATTTCAGAGTATAACAAAACTGTATGTCCTCGTGCTCTTTGAAAATGACTTAGATGTTGTTGTTGATGTCGATGTGGTTGCTTCTGTTGATGTTGTTGTGGGGCTTCGGTTTCTAACTATGCTGGTATGTGGGCCTTATACAGACATTCAAACTGAAAGAAAGACAAGCTTGATTATGATGAGCAAATGGGATCATGAAAGCATCGTTTATGTATGTTTGACTTAATTAAACATGCTATTTATACGGATTGATGTTTATGTACTTTTACATATATATATATATATGTAGGTATTGGATCATTTCAGAAGACTTTGATAGATTGAAAAATGCAAAGGTTTATTCACAAGGTTGGTTTTGGAGAAATGGGTTAAGTGACCCTTTATATAGGTCCCAATTTCTCCAATAATTATATTTTGTCCTTACAAAATAAACGTACTGAGGTACGTATTACATCGACTTTTAGCGAATATAAAGACATACACAATCCTAAAACTAATATAGAATATTGGCCCTACAATCTCCCTCGAGGATTGAGTTTGTCTAGGAACCTTCATCAAGTTCCTTGCTTTGTCTTTATTTCTTGAAATCTAGTACTTGTCTTGATCCAAGAGCTTGAACGAGATTGGATCATGACAATTCTTTATTTTCCGATCTTGAAGACTTGAACTTCAATCTTATTTTCTAGGAAGGATTAGCAACAACAAATTTTAGAAACATCATACGCGGGAGGCTCAACTTCTAATTTTCCTTTGTTGACTTTCTTGTGCCGATTTGTTTCTTTGCTTTGTCCTTCGACTGATCTTCAGACACGGTCAGTTCATTTTTAGGTTCAACAGCCAACAGTCACATTCTCGTTTTCTTTTAAGCGCTTCAGCATTTGCAACTTCAATCTTTGCAGCCCATGACGCTTGATCTTGATATACCTGTCCATGTACTGCTGCACAAAACTTAGAGCAAATAAGATTCATTCACAGACCCTCTTGAGGGTTAAAGAAGAATTTTCTTTATCAAAATATGCTCTCTCAACTTGTAAATGATTTATATAAGTCCCCGGTTTCCAACGAACTTTGCATGAACGACCTTGATAGCAAAATACATGATTTTGAATAAAACAAATGTTTAATAAAATATGTGCAAACACAATAAAAACATAAAATCTTTTTGGAATTTTTATATATTACAATATTTCAAATATATATATATATATATATATACATAATATTTTGAACTTGAAACATAAAATAAAACAAGAAAAAAATGAAAAAGATAGGAGTAAAGATGAATTTAATATTATATAACAATAATATTTACATAATTTTCTAATGACTTTTATATTTTTGCGAGAAATATCACAACATGGAATTACATTGTCTATAATGTCGTAGATCACACTTCTATTTGGATATTATTATGCCAAGAACCCAAAGTCGATTTTAGATATGTTGGTCCAGTTTAAACTTAACAAGTATTTTGATTTCACCGTGATACGTTAAGGTACAATTTGGCACAATACTTGTGTGGTCCCCTGTTAATCCAACAAGTTACATACTCCATCATACCTCGGGCATACTTTGTGTTCATCAGTGTCACCCCGAATTAACTTCGACCCCCTAATGATTGATCAAAACATTTTGAGCTTCATAGAATTTTTGCAAACTTTTCTTTCAAACAATATGTAAATGTTGAACCATGAACTTACTAGCCTTGTTGGCTTATGCCTTCATATAAAGTGTTTAGGACTTACTTGTTTGCCCCCACGTTACGTGGTTCTAATATACCCCTTTTTGTTTGATAAAATTATCAACATTTTTGTTGTTGATTTTGAATAGTGATTGAACATTTTGCGGTTTTCCAGTTTTTTCAATAAATTTTGATATTTTCAATATTTGAAGCTAAAGCAAAAAATAATTTTTCATTGTGACCAATCACTAACGGGCTCGTGTATGACTGACTATTAGGATTTTTGCCTTCATTAATATGACTTATTTGAAGTTAGCAACCGCTTCATAAGAATGTAACCACTAGCATAGGCAGATATTTAAGTTTATATCACTATGATACTTACTCATTTGTTAAGCCTATCTACACATAAAACATCATGTTGACTTTTAATCTACTCTTTTCACGTGCTAGGATCACCAAAGACAATTTCTTATCATTTTAACACATCTTGAGTAATTGAGTGGAGTTGTGATTGTATTCGGGTATGAATGTATGCGACTGTGGAAGGGAAGGTGTATGCGAGTTAGGGTGACCGGAAAGGAAGGATTGTATGCGAGTGGGAGATGGGCTTGTATGCGATTTGGCTATGGCTAGGAGTGGGCTGAGATGTATACGATTTGGGATATGGATTTGTAATTGAATTGGGAATGTATGCAAGTGGATGTAAGCTAGTGGAATTGTAAGTTAATAATGGAAACAGTAATCGAGTTCCTCCAACCAACTTTAGAATTTGAAAATTTTAAACCAAAGAAGTAACTTACCAACTTACTTTCATATCACCAATCTCAAACATGTCCAAGCACATGCAACACATGCACATCTTTTGACACAATCCTTCACATGCAACCATACAAACACAATTTCTTGAGAATTACACACCACAAACACACACTTTAACACATCTTGAACAACTTAAATATCTCAATAACTTCAAGAACACAAGAACCCGAAACCAATTATTTTCTCCAAAATTCCGTCTTTTCACACACAAGACCAAAATCCAAGGTTGTGACCTAAGATCTACAACTAGTCGAGCCCGAAAGCTTTGATACCAATTGTAGGTCCCGAAACCGGATCAAACAACAAAACAAACTAAGTACTAGTTGTTCTTGGATCAACCTCACAACTAGTTGGCCGAAACAACTAGTTGGACTGAGATCTCGGATCTTGCGTGTGTGTGTGTGTAAGGGAGGCCGGAACTTGAAGGTGGGGAGGGGTTAGAGAGAGTTTTGGAGTTAGAGAGAATATGCAAGACTTTGATAGATTGAAAAATGCAAAGGTTTATTCACAAGGTTGGTTTTGGAGAAATGGGTTAAGTGACCCTTTATATAGGTCCCCATTTCTCCAACAATTACATTTTGTCCTTACAAAATAAACGTACTGAGGTACGTATTACATCGACTTTTAGCGAATATAAAGACATACACAATCCTAAATCTAATATAGAATATTGGCCCTACAATAAGAAAGTGAGTGAAATTAGGGATTCATGGAGTTACACTTTCACTTCTCGTTGTAATAACACTTCTCGCAAGATCCATCCCACACACACACACACATATATAGGGGATGGATCATGCGAGAAGTGATATTATAGAGAGAAGTGCGAGAAGTGAATCTCAACCATTGATTACACAAAACAATGGTTTATGTTACACGATGGCATTTTTGTAAATAGTTTGAACATTTAAACAGAATTTTTTTGCTTAAAGGGGCAAAAATGTCAGTATTGTGTAGCTTACAATAAGTAACGTATGGAACATCCCTCCTTTTACTCCAAAACTGCACGACATAATCACTAATCACGATATCCTCTTCCCATAAGAAATTGGTATAACAAATCAAGAGGTTTAAGTTGATTGATTTCATTTGGGTGTCCATAACAAGCAATTGATCATCTTTGTTGTGTACAAAACTAGGTTTTGAAGCTTAATTGGGGTTTTTTCAGTGACTGAACCCTACACAAGAAATTAAAGGTATGTTGTGGAAATTGTGTTGTTTTTGTTAATCAAAGTAGCGTGTAAAGTAAATAATGCATACATAATGATCTAATTTAGATGTAGTTCATCATAGTGCCCTACACCTAAATATTTGATATAAGTGTCGGGGTTCTTAAATCCAGAGTTATTTTTGATAAAATACAAAGTGAAAACATTCACGAGACTAGGTTCATGCATGTGTGGTAAGTAATATTCTTTGTGGAAGCTTAATTATTGAAGAATATGCATGTGTTGTAATGTTACTCGTTGATGCTTCTGTATTATTTCATGGTCATGTTTTTTTTCATTGTCTATACATCTTGTTTAGTGTAGTTAGTATTAACTCATAGTTAGACAAAGGGTACACATCTTGTTAGATTGTATAGTTATTAATAATTGAGTATTAGGCATTGGTGTAGTTGGTTGAGCCTCTGTTTAGATAGAAATAAGTGTTGTGTATGCTTCGTAGTTGAGTAATAGTCTGCTGTCTCCTTAGGATGTTATGATTTAGTTTATTTTACAAAGTCTATTCATTTGGGTTTTTTTTTGTTTATATTTAGTATTAATATTATTTGGGAGTGCTGTATATGTTTCAACCTGCACACATAGTACGCATTATGTGTAGGACTATATATGACATTATTGTTTCAGTTTATTGGTTCTAACACCTAACGTTTAAACATTGATTGTGATTTATATATATTTGCAGGTCATTTTCGCAAATAATGTCTTTCACAATGTCCAATAGTAAAAATTTATTGGTTCTTACACCTAACATTTAAACATTAAGTGTGATTTATATATATTTGCAGGTCATTTTTGCAAATACTTTCTTTCACAATGTCCAATAGTAAGTTGATTTTTATGTTGAATTTTTGTGTTCGTTTGGTACAGTATAGTGCATTGTACTTAAACAGTTAATTTGTTAACATATTTTTAAATGTTTTTTTTGTTTTGTGTTGGATAGAGAGGAAAAGTGAAAGGATCACTAAGAAAACCATTTTTTTCCAGGTTTATACATGATTCGTCGAATCCAGTTGATGCTAAAGACGAGAATAAACATAACGTAAATGGTTTGTTTATTTTAATCTGATTATAAGCTGTGGGTGTTGTGTAAATAAATGTCAAAGGGGTCGACAACAATTTTTAAAAAATGATAATGTTGGATGGGGTTTATATTGTGTAACAACGAAGGGAATAGTGGATGTAAACTCTGACAGTAGCGGAAAAAATATATGTTATTTTAGGTATTCCATTTATTTAATAGATTTCATGTAAATAAATATTTTAGTAACATTTTATCATCTTTGATGTATGAAACAAATGCTTAGAACTTGGATACAACATAAACTTATTTGATACACTTTTTGATGTGGGAAGTTGTATTTATTTTTCTTTATCTGATTATTATAAGGTTACCTTTTGATGTTGCTAGTTCTGTTTTGATGTTCCCGATTGTATTAAATTGGTTGGGTTTATTGCATGCTCTCCAATTACCAGTTAATGGTAATTACCTGTGTATGCTCTCCAATTTTAAATTTGCAATCAAATGGATGAATGTTTAAAAGTAAGTGATATAAGTCTTATATCAAAACAAAACATGTTTGACCCTAGTCATACAATCGTGACATTTGGTCTGACTAAAAACTTGTGTATTAAAACGAAGTTTCACATATGTATCACACTTACTCCTTGGGAAAGTAATCAAATAGTTGATAGTATATCACGTTAATGTGTAAAGATAATTAGTTAATGATTTTAGATTTGTTAATGACCTCAAAAATTATTAATTAGCATAAATATGTTATTACATAAAGACACATATATGTGTAAGCATCAAAGTACAAACACAAGTACATTCATTATCAAACACATGAATACTAACGTACGCAAGTGACCATGTAAAGTGCGTACATACACAAACCTACATACATGAGTACATACCATACATAGATACAAACCGGCATACCTACATACGAAAACACTTTAACATGCCCACGTATGTATGTGGGTATTCAGGTGTGTAATAATGAATGTATCTATGTTTGTGTTCGTACTTTGATGTGTATGCATTTTTTGTGCTTATGTATTAAAGAACGTATATTGTGTTTGTACTTTGATGGGTACGCATATACCTACATACATAAACAACATACCAACACATAAACCTGTGATACGTGCATACCTACCTACCGACCGACCTACCTACATACCTAAACAACCACGTACCTACAAACCAACACACATACATACACCCACATACCTACATACCCACATACGCACATACCTACACGCCTACATACAAACATTCAAAAGATTCGAGCCTACATAAAAAAATACAATACCAACATACATACATGCCTAGTGGCCGACCCACTTAAATACCCAAATACCTATGTACCTACATAACGACATACCCACATATGCACATACCTACATACTTGTCGACCTACCTATATACCAACACACCCACACACCTACATACCTATATACATACATAGATGCCTACATACAAACATTCAAAAGGTGTGTGCCTACATTCAAAAGATATATGCCTACATAACAACCGACCCGACACCTACATACTGAAATACCTATGCACCTACATACCAACATACCTGCATAAGTATCTTCATGCCTATATACATACATGCCTACATATGTACATACAAAGTGATATGTGCCCTTCACATATACGTACGTACCTACACACATGCATAGGTACCACCACAAATTCGTTCACACATACTTGCTAACTGATACACATACATACATACATGCATACATACACACATACATAGACTCTATTACCAATACACATACATGCATACTTAGGTACGTGCATCATATACATGCATTCCCACACTTAGGTACAGATCATATGCATGCAGTCCTACACGAATACATACCTACCAACTAAAAAAAAACTTCCGGGCCTTTATACAAGCATACATGTGTGAATGACACAAAAACAACTTGTAACATAATATCAGAAACTTTAATAGTAATGGTAGATAACAGTTAAAACAATTATATATATATATGGATGCTTAGATAATGAAAAACACATAGAATACCAAAACACAAATGGGGTTAAAAATACGGCAAAACTTTTCAAAACATAATATATAAAAAGTAACACATTTTTATTCATAGAAACTCGAATAGTTTCATGGCATGAATCCCCGGTTTCGTCACTTTCATCCTATTCTATAGTTTGTTTACCCCTTGTTGCTGCCAATTCTTTTCGCAATTGGTCCATTTCTTTTCGCCTTCGTTCCTTTTCTTTTTGAACTCTCTCACAGTTACGGGTATCATGACCGCAAACATATTTATTGCATTTTTACACAACCTCTTTAGTTTCGTACTTGTTTCTTAGCTTCCTCGCTAGGCCATGTATTGTGCTTGCGAGAACCGGAATTCTTATTTCTTATTCCTTTGGGTGTAGCTAGTTAGTGTGATAGCTTCCGGTATCTTGTATCCAATCAAATCTTAATTATGGTGGACTTGTTGTTATATGAAGGTTCGTTGGGGATTGAAGAAGTTGTATGTTACCTTGTGCCCGGTCCATGCACTGACTAGTTAAAGGCACAAACTGTTACTTCAGTTTTAATATTTCATCAAGAGGCACACCATATCTGTCTTCAATTTTGAAAAAGAGACGATGGTATAACGTCACCTCTCCATCGCGTAGGAATGTATTTTTCAGGGATTTCATCAATTAGCTCGATTTGGAAGATGCAAAAGATGGGTCTACACATGTAGCCAATGCGAGTAAAACCCTTACAAGAATATGCAAATATATAATCGGTGGGAGTGTGAGTGACCTGTAGCATACATTAGAAAGGGTGATTAGTTAATGAGATGAATTAATAATAATAATAATAATAATGGTGTTACATGGTAAAAGATTAACCTTAAATTCACCAACTAAAAAGTTCATTTTATATTTGTTTATGATAATGTGAATGTTAGACCATTTTCTGACTGGAGTTGATCACAGGCCAAAATAAAGGCCTTTTTCTTTATGAACCTCTTTAAAAATTGTTATTGTATACACATAGGAAGCCTGAAGTTCAATGGGAAACGGGTCTGTAAAGGTGGTGACACTATTGTAGTATCATGTTGTAATTCACGTTGAACGTGTCGTTGAGCATTCATTGCTTTTTCAAAGCAATTCATGAATTGAACAAGATTGTTTCTCGGGCTAGCATATACTTTGAACTGTGAATTCGAACTCTCACATGTAGATGTAGTTTTCATCAAACAACACATGGGCAACTCTCTAAAGTAAGAAGAAACCAGCGTTGCCTAATAACAAACATGTCATGTAACCATTTATTGTCGCCTAAGTTAAATTCCTAATAAATTTATGTCACCTTGATTCAGATGTCTCTGATTTGATGAATACGTTCCAAACCAGTTTTTGAACACGACCACTAATTTATTTCATTAAACTTCAGCTCACACTCAATTAAGCTACAAAAAAGACATAAAAAACCAAATAAATATGATGCGGGATTTGCTAGGCACCATATTATGTAAAAAACATGGTTGCTGGAAAAAAATTGCAATAACATCAAGTGTTTAGAAAAACATATAACTTACTGGTGGGTGTTTAGGAGTGAATTGTGGGTTCAGTCTAGCAGTATTTGGTACACACAACAATACATAGATAAGATGCTTACATCTTTCACTAAAAAAATATATATCATTGACATACTCAACTACTTAAACCAATGAGAATTCAATGAAAATCAACCCTAAATGTAATAGAATACTCATTTAACGTCTAGAAATTATTAATCCCTTATAAAAATCGGCATTAGGTGCTGTGATAATATACAAATTGTTTTACTTAAACCGAATTTGAATATAATTATCCTACTAGGCACTAAAAAATGTTTGAAATTGAGTTTTATATAAAGGAATTAAATCAAACCTGAATTTTTTGATGTTGATATGATGTATTATCATGTTGTGGCAATCCTCACATAATGGAATCATCAAATGAGCTCGATTTAGGGCATAATAAAACTAGGGATAATGGTCAATTGGTGAATGCTATAATCAAATTAGACATCATCGTTCACAAATAATATGCAAATGGATATCGAATTAGCTATTGTGTTGCTAGAAATATGGAACTATGAGGGATCAGTGTTTTTGTTCTTGACGGTTGACGATGGTGACAAACTGATAAATTTAGAAAAGAAAATAATCTTTGAAAAGCCCATGGAATTAAAAGATACCAAGTATAAGATTAGAATATATTACATATATACCCTTATATATAATTAAAATGAAAAATAAAAACAAATTATATGATTGGTTGTAATTACTTCTCGCACTAAGAATACTTCTGAATGAACATAATCCTATATATATATATATATATATATATATATATATGGTGAGGTTATTCTAAAAAGTGTAGAAAGAAATCTGGAGCGTTGGATATTAGCAATCAATGGTTAAGATAGAAAGTTAAGATAATTGAATGTGTGTTTTTTAAAGGCCAAGAAAGATGTGTTAAATGGCATAATCGTCTCATGTGTTCTATTATATATGGAAATATTTATTAAAGCTTTAATTATCATATTTTCATCCAAATTTAAAAATATAATACAAAGAACATCCATGAACTACATTATGAACACCAATAATTAACACACTAACATGAATACACATTATACAGAAACCTTACCGAATTACTAAAAATCTCATAACGTAAAACACACTAGTTGAATTACCAGAAAAACACACTAGCTAAATTACCAGAAAAAACACACTGAACAACTTTTTTCCATTCTTTTTACCAAAAACATTTTCAACGAAAACAAGTTCCTATTTAAAAACTATTTTTTCAAAAAAACACTCTCCATTTAATCGTATATCCAGTCACTTCTAGAAATGGATATTGTTATTTCCTTGCGATGTGTTGTAACTAATCGGTGGATTGTGTTTTAGTATATTGTTTTAAAGACAAGCAAATCGATGAATTTTTAAAGAAAACTGAGTTGGTAAAAAAGTGGAAAAACAAATTGTTGTGATAGACCAATATTTACGGAATATAAAAAGAATTATAATTCTTAGTTAAATTGTGCTTAATAATTGTCTAAAAATAGGAATTTCCATTAAGAAAGATTATAGTTCCTAAATTAAAAAATTTCAATCTTGACTATCCTACCCCTATGTGTCATATTTAATCTAATGATCAATATACACTTTTTATAAAAGATTATCTTGTTATTTTAACTTTGCTATATATATATATATATATATATATATATATATATATATATATATATATATATATATATATATATATATATATATATATATATATATATATCAATGGTTGTGACATTTGTTTGAAAATGTTTGCATATATTTGTTGTACTTTGGAAAATCTGGAAATGCCGGTTTTACAATTTTTTTCTATACGTAACGGAGACCTTTTAGCGGCGACTAGCGACATAGTCGCCTCTATTTCTTCGTTGGATCGAGTTTGCCAACAGTTATTCAGTTATCCAGTAAAGGATTAGCGACAACACCCTTAAATGGCGACTCAAAAGCAGCAACATGTAGTGACCATTTTTTATACGATTGCAAGTTCAATAATGAGAACATGTTTTGCAAGTTGAAAGGGTTTTGTATATGTTCTATTAAACCGATCTGTTACAATGATACGATGACCCTTCATTGGAAAAGAGGACAAGTGCTTAAAAACATCTTGAAAATGATAACCTCGAACCTCTGTTGCTACATTGGAAGGCCGAATACTCGTTCTAGAAAGTTTGCTTCTGTATTGGCTCGCAATTGATGCACGATGTTGTGGAGTTTGATGTAGTAGTCTGGTTTTGGTTTTGTTTTGTTTTGATTTTTTTGTTTAACTATGTTAAAAGATATGGGAGAGATGCTATGAAAATGCAGGAAATTTGAGGCATTCTTGGATAAAACGATAAGATGATTGATTATATATAATAGTTGGAAGTTTATGAATTATATACAAATTTTAAAAAAATAATATATAGAAGACAAACTATTATGATGCTGTCAAAATTAGAAGCTTACTAGGTACTAAAATTAAAAAGTAGTTTGGAACTAGCAAAATAACTTTTAGGATTAACTCTTTTTACCAGAAACAAATCATGTTGATCGATGGATGCTAATTTCTATTACAAAGTTACAAACACATCACTAACAAAGTAACAATGGAAGGAGGTATAAAACTCATGATCCACATGTAATTCATCGCGCGCGTGTGGACAACATGTTGTTTCTATGGGGTTTTGGGTTTTGGAAAACCCTATAGAGACAACATGTCATCCTTATAGGGTGAACGTATAACATACCATTAGTGCATACCAGAATCAACATTAGCTCTACAATACACATAATTAAACACATATATACTATTATTACTATACGAAAATATGGTTTTGTGAAGTCGTGAAGGGAAAAATTATGAAAATGACCATCTTATTAAGAAATAATTTTATTAATAAAAATAACATTTTACTCGTTTTTTCTTTTAATTAAAAAACTAATTCAATCATTAGAAGCCTTCACGTGAAACACCCATGCAATATCTCTATATGATTCGAACGTTCAGCACCTTGCACGGTTTGCACGTTGATGTTGTACGTAGTAGATAATAAAGTAACATGACAAAGATCCCACTTGAGATTACATGCATACCAACTGGATCGTTAATTGGGTGCCCACAGTTCATTGGGTTTCTATTTCAAGTCACTATTGTTTATTTGTTTTTATATATACAACATTAACATGTCATTAACCACTAAATAAATAAATAAATAAATAAATAAAGTAAAAGTAGGTTTGAAAGCAAACAGGTAATGCTCATAAAAGAGACCAGTGTTGTAAAAATCGCAAGTATGATGGTGTGGTGGGAACTAACGATTAATCGTGATTAATTGAATCAAACTTTAATGTATAATTTTCAGTTTTATACACACACATATTGTTATATTAATTTTCAGTTTTATACATACACAAACACATTTTTGCCGGAAATTTGCTGAAATCTCACTAGAAACTGCCGTTTTTTTATGAAATCTCGTCAAAAACCGTCGATTTTGACCAGAACCTCAATAAAAAAGCCAATTAAGTCAAATTAATCCTCATTTTGGCCGGATTTGACCATTGGCAGACTAGCCCAAAACTAATCAGTGAAATTGGGACTAGCGATTAATCAGGGATTAATCGGTGTCAGGTCAGGATTTTTGCAACACTGAAAGAGACGCGTCTCGCATCCAAAAACCTATGCATATATATTGTTGATTTTAAAATACCTAATTTTTATGATTTTTAACAGCCTTCGTAACTACCCTCGTTACCCGAGTAAGCCTTCCTTAAACGAAATGTCAATTGTTGATATTAATTTTAATTCTTTCAAGACTAACTCACCCTTCAAGAATATCAAGAAAGAAACCCACAAACATCACTATCACCTCACACCATCAATAGACCAGAAATTAGTCACCAATTAATGCCACATGCATACTCAAATATTTATGATAATTATTTACTTTTTGGTACGTAGGGCACCACATATATATATAGCCCCATGCATATATGACATACCAGCTATATATGCGCGTAAAGACACCAAGGGTGACTGACTCTCACGACGACGCATATGACCGATTAATTATCATGCATACGTACACTCCCACCTTCCCGCGGCTGACCACACGCCATGTAACCTCCATCAACGCGCCACCTACACGTACCATATAACCCCATGTCGATCTTCCCATTTCCAACATCTTCATTCAAACAAACAAACGAGTAGCAACAATAGTGACCGTGAGATCGAATGGCCGAAGGTGGTGCCTGTCCTCGGTTGATACCGAAAAGAGGACAAGTGCTTAAAAACAGCTTTAAAATGATAACCACTTACCTTTGCTGCTGCATTGGAAGGCAGAATACCCGTTCTAGAAAGCCGGCTTCGGTTTTTGCTCACAATTGATGATTAATTGTTTGTGGAGTTTCGGTTTCGGTTTTGGTTAGAAGATATGGAAGAGATCATGAAATGTTTTTTGTGAAAATGAAGGAAGTTTGAAGCGTTCTTTGGAAACTAAGATATGATGATGATTATTATAAAATAGTTTTATATAATTTACATATACAAGTAACAAAAAATTAGAAGTGTGTAATAATGTTTGTGGGACGAAATTAATATTCAAGATTATTAGATAAAAGTTATAAAGAACATTGGCAAGTTATTCATTTGTTAAGTTTGAGTCTTTTTTCTATTGCTTTATGGGGCTTTTTGTGAGTTTTTGTTGTTGTAATTTGTTTCTTTTGGTATGATAATATATATTGTGCTTTTTAATTAATCTTAAAACCTTAAAACATTTATTTGTTGGTTGTTAAAATAATCTCGAAACCTTTCATCAATCCGAGCATCAAAATGCGTAGAATTCAATTTAAAAGGGGAACGTCCAGGTTCAACTTTCACCTGTGATAAAAAAAGGGGGGGGTGGATTTTTAGGTTAGGTCGGGTTTCTCACATATGTTGGATGTTCTTCGATGCTTGAAGAATGGAGATAAACAGGTAAACCAATGTCGCGTTAGTGATTCAAATTAAATGTTAGGAAAAAAGTTATGACTCACACCAAATGGGCTTACGTGTCAAATAGTTATTGTTTGCACTACTGAGAGAAAGAAAGTGTTTTTTGGAATACCAAACAAGGTGCATGCATCATGCATGCAATGACCCCATAAGACTCATCCAAGCTTCTGGAGGCTTCTATGTCCTATGGCCCATTAAACCCAACAGAAGAAAGTAGAAACTCATTAAGGGTGGGTGGGCCGGGCACGTCGCCTAACATTGAAACATTTAAAGTTGATATAACTAACGTTCACTATTTGTCTATTTCGTTTTATAAAAATAAAAACAAACATATACATAATTTTCATTTAATGTAAACTTAGTTATTGACTTGCGCACGACACGGACAGAAATATATAAATAATTAACTAACATATATATAATTTCAAACGACAAGTTAATTTTTATTGTATTTTTAAGACAACATGTTTTTTAATTGCAGTTCATATTCATACGCTAACAAAGAATTGAAATACATAAACTTACAAAGAATGATTTTACATAGTAGAATGTTTACAAAAAAAATTTAAAACTTTAAAACATAAACTTTGAAAAATAATATTAACATAAAACAAACAAACTTCACTAATATTAGTTTGGAAAACAAGCAAATTAGAAAATAAGCATCCAGGAAAGATTCCAAATAAACATCCAAGAATGATTGGGGCTTTTTTTCTTCTTGGACCAGGAACATAATTGATGACATAAACATTCATACACCAATCTAACAAACATAATAACTAACTGACAACGAAAATTGCTTTTACATTCATGTGAACTCTCTTGCACCCTAATAAACTAAAGCACATCCAGAGCGTATTTAAGAACCAGAACCAAATCGTAACCTTTTTAAAATGACATGTTTTGACCAGAATCAAATCGTTACGTTTTAAGAATGACCCTATTTAACCCAAACCAAATCGATATCTTTTAAAACTGATCCGTTATGACCAGAACCAAATCAATGCGATTTTAAAAAACCCGTTGAAACCCGAACGAAATCGGTACCTATTTATATTGACTCGTTGACCATAATTAAACTGATACCCTTTTAAAATTACCCATTTTAACCCGAGCCAAAGCAAAGTGAAGCATTTCTAAAATGACCTATTTTCAAAAATAAAAACTGAAATAACACACTTAAAGACTAAAAAGAAAAATGAAAATTAACGCATACGTGCTCTTAGGCCCATTAAACCCAACGGAGGAAACTCATTTATAAGGGTGACTAACATTGAAACATTTATAGTGGATATAATTAACGTTCACTATTTGTTTTATAAAAATAAATATACATATACTTAATTTTCATTTAATGTAAATAACCAAGGAACGCGCTAGCCCAAATGTAGCCTTCGGACGATGGCCAGGCCAGTTAGTGTGTTGGCGAGCCCCGCTATGGTCATACAAATGTTTCTGTGAATCCTTTGGCAGGTGTTAGGAAAAAAGTTAAAGATATTTTTAAACATCTCTATCGACATTCTTTGTATGTCATCTGAAGAAATACTAATTGACCCCGGGCAGATTATGGACAATCTGGGGGTTAAATAGATGTTTCCCACGAGGGGTTAGATCCGGCGAAGATGGTTCTTCTGATAACATGCAAAACAGACACCGTGAGCTCGTCACTGAGAAGGGGGGGGGGGTACCTCCTTGTGACCACCCTCCGGCGTGAGAATCAGACTAGATTGCTCTTGAATATAAGTGTATATTAAGAGAATGACTAGAGCAGATATCAAGTAATATATCATGATATGAGATATGAGATAATAATACCGTTCCAAGGTGTTGGAGTATTTATAGCCGAAGGTAGGTCTCTAAGAAGGTACAGCCGGCTGAATAGTATTCCTGTTCTGCCAACTGTGGGCTACGCACATGCCATGCTGGTGGTTGGTGGGTAGGCAGCGGCTGATAGTGATCAGGCCGGCTGTGTACTATTCCTTTTCCACCAACTGCAGGCTATGCACGTGCTACGACATGTTGGTGAGTAGGCAGCGGCTGATAGTGACATTAAGTAATAGAGCATGCTGCTCGTTGTACTGTTGTCAGTGAGCTGTCGCAGCTTTGGTCAGATCTTTTGTCCATACCTCGTCAGGTACAGTACAAAAGATCCTCCAGTATCGTACGGACTGGCTCATTTGGGCGGGAGTTTTCCCGGCTTTGGGCGGGAGTATTCCCGGCTTGCTCACTCCTTCTTCAGGTGACATTACTGAATTATTTAAGAGTTAAGTGCCTTGTGCGTGTAGCCTTGCTGCGCGGGTAGCCTTCCCTGATGGCTAGTATCCGTTGCTGCGGGAACAGGCGGAGTACGTCGACCATTGGGAGGCTTTTCCTGCGGGAACAGCTTGCGTACTGCGCGTAAGGACGTCACGTCTCTGAGCATGGTGGGTCCTGCGGATCCAGTTGGTTTCTGCGCAGACGTCTCTCTTCAAGGTGAGTTGCGAGTTTAGCTTTTGCGCAGACGTCCCTGTTGAAGGTGAGTCTTGCGGGTTCAACTGCGCAGACGTATCTCTTTGAGGTGAGTCTTGCGGGTCCAACTGGGCTCTGCTGGGACCTACCTCTTCAAGTCCCCCCAGTCCAATGTTCTTCTCATGAATTGTTAATAAGTGAGGTGAACTTTTGGACTTAAGCAAAGGGTTTTGAAAAGGGTTTAGTTTTAAGGTTTTCCATGGGGATTCTTCCCGCGGAAGTCCTAATGTCACGTGCAGAAATTCCCGACTTTTCTGCTTGATCTTTGGGTATGATGCGGGTAGGTCTGTAACCTCCTCGCAAGTCAGGAGCGTTGAGTTCCACTTGTGTAGATTCTCCATGAGGTTTTGGTAGTTTTGAACATAGTGATCAATTATGTTAAACAACCAATTCCATCTTGGAGCTTCAAACAATCTAGTTCTCGACGTTCCCGCTATGCGGGGATGTTATTCCCGTTTCCGCAAGCATGGCCCAGAAGATCCTTCTTGGTTTCAATTCCCTGCGGAGTGCTAGGTATGTGAAGGGTTTCGCCTTGACACTGTACCCGCACTCGTCTTATAGTTACTTTACTTCCAAGGTATTCCTGGCTTCAATTCCCTGCGGGTGCTAAGTATGTGAAGGGTTTTGCCTTGACACTGTACCCGCACCCGTCTTATAGTTACTTGGTTGCCGAGGTATTCCTGGCTTCAATTCCCTGCAGGTGCTAAGTATGTGAAGGGTTTTGCCTTAACACTGTACTCGCACCTGTCTTATAGTTACTTGGTTGCCAAGGTAAGGGTATAGTCCCGCCTACTTTTGAATCTTTTTGACTTGCGTTGTAAACGTTGTATGACTTGCTCACGCATACTTTAGTTTAATTTAGCAATTTTCCAATTGTTTTGAATAAGTTAACCGTTCGACGCGCGGTTGTCAATAGGTTAGTGCAGTTTCCTCTATCATGATTGTGCGGGTAGGACCGTCACTTTCATTTAGTGGGATGACCAATCTTCACCTATAACTGACATGCGTGAAGGTTTGCCATTTTTTGTGTTTATGCGGGTTTTGCCGCCGTCCACACGCAACGACTTCTTTCCATATTTATGCGGTGAAAACCGGCATCAGCGTTTTGAATAAATTAACCGTTCGACGCGCGGTTGTCAATAGGTTAGTTCGGTTTCCTCTATCAAGATTTGTGCGGGTAAGACCGTCACTTTCATTTAGTGGGATGACCAAACTTTACCTATGACTGACCTGCGTGAAGGTTTGCTGTTTTTTGTGTTTATGCGGGTTTTGCCGCCTTCCACACGCGACTTACTTCCCCACTTATGTATGCGGTGAAGACCGGCATATCAGTGTAGAAAGTTCATAAGTATAAATGTAAGACCATCAGCGTCAATGTGATAAGGAGAATCATTTCCATTAGAAGTGGCTCTGGGCCTTTTCTTTTACAAGTTTGGAATTTATCTACATGCAGACTGTGTAATTGAGCTCCCTTCCATGTTCTTGGGAGTGTCATCGAGCCTTTCGAGCCGATATGCACTTGGTTCGGAATCTCGTTGTTTACGCAGTATGTAGTCTCCGACATTGAAGCTGCAGTTTTATTCGTGTTTTCCCCAACTGGGGTTCTACACGCATTAGCCTGCTCAGCGTTCATTACGCCACGAGGTGCGTGAGCGTCCCATCTCTGACAAATGCTTCGACGATGTCCTTCAAGTCTACGCATTCCTCGGTGTTGTGGCCTCTTGTCCTGTGGAAGTCACAGAATTTGCTCTGATCAGCGTTGTGACGCTCTCGGATTATTGGAGCCTTTGGCCATGGGAGTCTCTCGGTGTCGAATATCTCGGTGACGCTTTTGGTGAGTGGCGTCCATCTGGAGTTCCGGTTTGACGACGGCATGTTATCCTTTCCGCCTAACCGAGGGTGCGAGCCGGATGAGGTGTCAAAGTTTACCCTTGACTGCCAAATGCCTAGCTTCCTCTTTTTGTTTAGTCGGGCGGTAAGGACATTGTTTTCTCTTGTTTTCTGGGTGTAGAGGTTTGTGCTTTGGGGAAGATCTCTACCCAGTTGCTTTTCCGTTTCCGCGAAGCGTTTAGCTGCTGTCATGATGGCATCCCATGTGGATGGCATGCCATCTTTACCCGTTAAGGTGCGGATGAGCTCTGGGTCTTTTGTGCCCTGGATGAAAGCAGCGCGAACAAGATCTTCGCTAATATTACCCAGACTTAGCTTCTTTGAGTTGAAGCGAGTGATGAAGTCTAGCAAAGATTCATCTTCCTCTCGAATGCAATTGAGGATTGTCCATTGCTCTTCGGTATACTTTCTTTGTTGGCTGAAGTGTTGGCTAAACTTCTGTTGGAAGTCTGCCCAATCGTAGATGTGGTGGACCGGTAGACGGTCGAACCACGCTCTGGCTGCTCCAACCAGCGTCATCTGGAACATATAACACCACGTGGGTTCCGTCCAGTTGCTGACGGTTGCCCCCGCTATGAATCTGTTCAAATGATCGTCTGGGTCAGATATACCATCATAGGTGCCGATGTTTGACATCTGTTTGGCACTTCTTGGGGCGATTGCTTCCGCAATGTCCCTTGCAAACTTGGAGGTTCCCGCATTTGCAGCGGTTGGTCTGAAGGTTTTAGAGAAGTCACGTGGGTTTCCACCCGCGTTTTTTGGTTTGAAGGTTTCTCCAAAATTCCTTCTCGGTTGAAAGTCCGTTTCCTTACGCTTCCCTTTCGCTCTATGGCGAGGGTTTGCGTCGGTGTCGGATTCCTCCGAATCATCGTCCAAGTACTCGCACTCATTGCTCATGTTGAGCTGTTGAGTGCTTCCGAATTCGTCAGCCTGTTGGAGTGAACGCAAGCGTTCATCCAACTCAGCTTGGAATTCCCTTTGACGTTTTTCTGCCCACGCTTTAACTTGTTCAAGTGTTTGGCGGGGGGGGGGGGGGGGCCTCGTCTGTTGTCTTTCCACCTGGGTATCAATGAATCCCATGGGAGGATTGTTTACTGCACTTGCCCCGGCTCGGGTAACCGGGGTAGTGTTCGTAAAATTTACTGCACTTGCCCCGGCTTGGGTAACCGGGGTAGTGTTCGTAAAATGTGTGTATTCGCCGGTGTTCCCCCCAGTAGCTGGGGTTGTGGTTACCGGGGTTTCTTGGTCATTCGCTGGCTTTGGCAACGGAGTAACCTTAACCATCTTTTCGGAGGTTTTGAAAAAACTGAATAAATTAGTTCTAGCTTTTATGCACGGATGGCGCCAAGGAAGAAACACTAATTGACCTCGGGCAGATTATGGACAATCTGGGGGTTAAATAGATGTTTCCCACGAGGGGTTAGATCTGGCGAAGATGGTTCTTCTGATAACCTGCAAAACAGACACCGTGAGCTCGTCACTGAGAAGGGGGGGTACCTCCTTGTGACCACCCTCCGGCGTGAGAATCAGACTAGATTGCTCTTGAATATAAGTGTATATTAAGAGAATGACTAGAGCAGATATCAAGTAATATATCAAGATATGAGATATGAGATAATAATACCGTTCCAAGGTGTTGGAGTATTTATAGCCGAAGGTAGGTTTCCAAGAAGGTACAGCCCGGCTGAATAGTATTTCTGTTCTGCCAACTGTGGGCTACGCACATGCCATGCTGGTGGTTGGTGGGTAGGCAGCGGCTGATAGTGATCAGGCCGGCTGTGTACTATTCCTTTTCCACCAACTGCAGGCTATGCACGTGCTACGACAGGTTGGTGAGTAGGCATCGGCTGATAGTGACATTAAGTAATAGAGCATGCTGCTCGTTGTACTGTTGTCAGTGAGCTGTCGCAGCTTTGGTCAGATCTTTTGTCCATACCTCGTCAGGTACAGTACAAAAGATCCTCCAGTATCGTACGGACTGGCTCATTTGGGCGAGAGTTTTCCCGGCTTTGGGCGGGAGTATTCCCGGCTTGCTCACTCCTTCTTCAGGTGACATTACTGAATTATTTAAGAGTTAAGTGCCTTGTGCGTGTAGCCTTGCTGCGCGGGTAGCCTTCCCTGATGGCTAGTATCCGTTGCTGCGGGAACAGGCGGAGTACGTCGACCATTGGGAGGCTTTTCCTGCGGGAACAGCTTGCGTACTGCGCGTAAGGACGTCACGTCTCTGAGCATGGTGGGTCATGCGGATCCAGTTGGTTTCTGCGCAGACGTCTCTCTTCAAGGTGAGTTGCGAGTTTAGCTTTTGCGCAGACGTCCCTGTTGAAGGTGAGTCTTGCGGGTTCAACTGCGCAGACGTATCTCTTTGATGTGAGTCTTGCGGGTCCAACTGGGCTCTGCTGGGACCTACCTCTTCATCATCTGTTACAACGGTGTTTTTAAAAGAAAAAAACTAACTAAACAAAGTCAGTAAGCGGTTGCAAAATACGAAACAAAAACAAAAACAGGAAAGTTAAAATTATAACTTGTAAAATGTTGATTGAACATTTGCGACAGCTTCAACTCAATGGCTAAGTGATCGCTTCAACTCAATGGCTAAGTGATCACTGAAACATGAAAGAAAATATATTTAAATTCAAATACATATTAATAAAAACGTTCGCAATTGTATAAAGAATAAACTAAACTATAATTAAAAAGTTAATTCTTGGTTACAATTATAAATTATAAACTCGAATTAAAATGCAACTTCTTACACTATATTGTCAGATGGCCACATGATCAATTTTGGTTAATTTGTGGGTCAGTAATATTCTTTTGCTACAATGATTCTCCCTCTCACAACCAAACTTTGGTTTTAGCATCTTTTTTTTAATGGCCAACCAAAGCAAATATATATAAACAAACATATAGCAAACAAATAGTATATATCTGGTTTTTAAGTATATATAAAATTATATTAATACGTAAAAATAAACAAATATCTTGCGATGCATATAGCAAGCAAAAGCGGTTATTTTGGGTCGGGCATTAACGAAATCGCTTGTAATTGCAATTTGCTTTCAAATATAGATAGTTAAGACAAAGGGGCTTAATAAGGCTAGATTTTGGGGCTGGTTTTTGGGTTGGACGTAGGACAAGACAACTAGTGGCGTTGATTACTTTGTTCTAACTTCTAACCCAGTAACTAGTGATATAAAGAGCGTATCCAGTGCACTAGGATTCCGTGTTTGCGCAGGGTCCGGGGAGGTGCTGGATCGCTTCGTAATCTCTCATTTCTATCTATTTTAAGTTTTTTTTCTTTTTGTAACGCAATTTTTTTGGCTGAAAGCATGGAAGTGTTGAGTTCAAGCTATCTAGGCTTTTAACTTAAAGGAGCCAGAATAACAACTTGACTCGCTTTGAACCCTTTACTAAAGTACAAGCCCAACTTGTTTTTTGTTAAATTCTTTTAATTATTTGAATTTTTTTATATTAGTTCTTTATATACTTACAGTAAGGCTATGTGTAGTGGAAGGGCTTCAAAATGGGACGTTTTGCGCCATGTGGCGCTCAGTCAGCAAATGGTGGGTTTTTGTTTTGGGCTGTAATATATATATATATATATATATATATATATATATATATATATATATATATATGATTGATTTCTTTTGAGAACCGTTTTGAGCTTTAATAACTCGAAAGAACTCAACGTAACAAATTGATTTTTTGAATTTTTTTTACGCATGTGTAATACGTAAGTGTAAGTAATGTACAAAAAATTACAGTGTTTTTTTTACACACCGAATCGACTTTTTACACATGTGTAACTAACGTTTAAACTTGTGTAATTATCAAAAATACTTATTCTCTCTTCTGCTTCATTTTTTAATCAAATTTAATCTCAGCCACATATTTCAAGTCATTTAATTAAATGTGTGGTTCAAAATTGAGTTCTTAAAGTTCTTAAAACTCACCATGGTTCTCAAAATAACTCTCTCCTATATATAAGGGAGGGTTATTTTGAGAACCATGGTGAGTTTTACGAACTTTAAGAACTCAATTAGGGGAGGGTTATTTTGAGAACCATGGTGAGTTTTAAGAACTTTAAGAACTCAATTTTGAACCACACATTTAATTAAATGACCTGAAATATGTGGCTGAGATTAAATTTGATTAAAAAATGAAGCAGGATAGAGAATAAGTATTTTTGATAATTACACAAGTTTAAACGCTAGTTACACATGTGTAAAAAGTCGATTCGGTGTGTAAAAAAACACTGTAATTTTTTGTACATTACTTACACTTACGTATTACACATGCGTAAAAAAAAATTCAAAAAATCAATTTGTTACATTGAGTTCTTTCGAGTTCTTAAAGCTCAAAGCGGTTCTCAAAAGAAATCAATCCTATATATATATAACACATTAGAATATAATAATAATAATAATAATAATAATAATAATAATAATAAATAAAGGAAGAACATGCGATAAGCAGAAGTCGCCCCCCCCCCCCCCCCCAATCGCCCATTTGTAGCCCAAGAGGTGGTGTTATGGCCCCTTATCGCCCCAAAACTCCCATTTGTCGCCCCCTTCTCCTTACCACTACACACAGTTTACATATAACCTAATACATGCATATTATCATTCTTTTCGTCTAATTTCGTATATTCTAATAGTTATTATGTCACTATAATTGATATATCAAATACAAATATAAAAGTGATGTCATTTAAGCTTGCAAGTTTAGCCGAGCATAATAAGTGAAGCTCGCCCCGGGCTTGTTCATCAAATAAGCTATATCATATAGGCTTGAGCTCGTTAAACTCGACCCACTTTAACCTTTGCGAACTAATCCATAAATAGGTTGACTAGTTGAACCCTTAATTTTAAGTTCGTTATATCTATTTGTCTTTCAATTAACAATTAAATTAATGTCTACATATTATTTAGATGGATTTGAAGTTTCTAACTATCAATCACTAACTTAAGGATCTTCTGAAGTACTTATTCTTCAGTATCAAAAATTGTTCATTATTCTATCCACTTGATAAACTACTTTTGGATTTTTATAAGGGTCCGGCTAATAAGACATCCACCTTCAAAATTCAGACACCCTTCATATGACTCGTATAGTTTATACGAGTCATATAGACATCTATACTGACATCCACCAGCTTTTTGGAAAAGGTGTTTGACCAGATTCTTAAATGAGTCATGTGACTTATACGAGACGATGTTGATATATATATATATATATATATATATATATATATATATATATATATATATATATATACGAGTAGTATAGCCTATACTACTCGTATACTGCCCATACACCCACTAGACGAATAGTATAGCCTATAGAGTCATTTTGGATATTTATACACTGAGAGTCGTCTCCGATAATTGTTAAAAATAATTTAGGCCAAATGCGAAAAAAAAACTTGGGCCTTAAGTAAAATGGTATTATTGTTGGGTTTAAACAATTTTATTTTTTAATAGGCTTACTTGGTTATGATTTGGGTTGTGTATAAAACTTTTTTGTATAAAAATAAAGGTAAAATGTTTGAAGTGAGACTAGAACTCACGACCTTTTGGTTGGAAGTCAATTCAAATTGTCTCGTATAGCTCATACAACTCGTATATGCCTCCACTCGCATAGGCCATCTCGTATTAACTGGTCAACAAATACTGACAAAAAGCTACCACTTATACGAGTAGTATGAGCTATAAGACTCATATAGACGGGCCAGAGTGTCTAAACAACAAACTGGTTGTTTAAATAGAGAAGTCCTTTCAGAAAATGTGTTGGTTTGACCATGAAGTACACGCTTTGCGTTGGCCAAATGGAACATTTTGACATCATCTTTTGAAAGGTGACTCACTTTGTACTTTGTTGGCCTACGTGTCTCCTTTATTTTATATTTAATTAAATAAATAAAATAATATAACGTATTATACACTCTACTAACAATATATAAATATAAATTCCATATCAACCAAATTAGATATTATTACTTTATTTACAGCTTAAGTTAAACCCCCAGAATATTATATTATAGACCTTTAACTAAATCTAAATGAACAAAATTGAACGTTTGACTTTTTAATTATTATTTTCTCAACGTAATTCTTAATTTGGACTGATTATCTATTTTTAAATAAAAAATAAAAAAACAAGTTTATTTGTGTATCTAAAACAGCTTGCTTTTTTTATATTTAGTTGGATAGACGGTATAAATAAATAATCATAAAAACTCTTCAGTAATAGTTATTTTAATTTCTGATTTTTTTTTCTAGAAACTCACTTGTTTTAATTCCTTACACAAACTTTGTAATCTGGATTTTGCCAAAAGATGATGAAGTACGGAGGATCCCGAAAAACTTGTATTTGACTTTGGAGGGTTGGTGACGATAATTAATATTTTAAATTTGTTGAAACAGTCCAACCTTAATATTTATTTGTCCTCTTTTAGTCTTAAACCTTAAGTTTTGATATTTTTAAGAGGTGCTAAGTGAAAGAATAACAATGTGTGTCGATTTTTATACATGAATGAAAAGTAATTTGTACGTCTATGGTTTTACTTACTATTCCTTAACGCACATAATCACATCTTTATCCGATTTATATTTGGGCTGTGAAGCTTCCGAATGTTTTTATATGTTTTTTAACGATAAATTTTATTATTATTACGTTACATTACAATTAACACCAACAATTTCATTCATTTGTCCATATTTGAATTCATGATCTTCTATCTAAAAGACAAGTGCATCTATAACTGTATGTTCTAGCATGGCTTACTTAAATAAAAATTAATAAAGAATAATATTATAATGTTCTCTATTGGACCTATTAACCATATTAAGTAGGGTTATTTAAAAATATTATTAAGTCATCTGTTATAAGCATTAAAACTTTGACTTATCTTAGACAAGTCTATCCCAACTCAAGCTCAAACTCTGCTCGTTTACAAAGTATGCCAGCTTTGCGCGAGTCTATCCAACTTGTATGTCAATAACATCATGAAATTGTTTCCTTTTTGTACCATATTTCTTCTACACCCGGTCAACTTAACATCAATGAACAAAGATAAAACTCATATTCAATTCAAAGAAATAATTATAAATTCTGATTATTATTACTTTAAATTGGATTTAAACAATCCACAATTTCGTATTACACTTGCTTTGAGGTATATTACCGAAATAAAAATAAAAAAATAGTTCCTCAATCAAGAAATTGAAGATCTAACAAAACAATCAAATAATGATACAGCATAAAAGAATCAAATATTAAATGAACTTACACTTAATTACCTAATCAAACATTCATGATCAAGCATAATTAAACCGGAGACACCTTCGAATTTCGCTTATAACCGTGCCCTTGCGGTCTTTGTCGCTCCGTGGTAAAACACAAACACGAAAAGACCGCTTTAATAACGTTCCTAAGCACCTGCCCCCGTTGTGGAACCAACCGGGGCGGGGTGGAACGTTGTGGAAAACGACAAGGTGGTGTTAAGGGTAGTTGAGTTGTGGTGGTAGACATGTTGTGGTGGATATATAGGTGTCTAGTGAAAGTGAAGTGAGGGTGGTGGATGGTGGTGGAAGGGAGGAGGAAGGTGAGAGCTAGTACCGACATGGAGTTCCAAGTGTTTATATAAATGAGATGTTGAATACGCGTAGCCGTGTGCAAGTTATTATTCGTTTTTTTAAATTATTATTATTGTTATTATTATTTTATTTGTGTTTGAATGAGTCTTCATAATTGTACCCCTTAGATAACCGGTTCAATTAAGCAATTTTGAACTATCTTACTTTGCTTGAACCCCATTATTTAACTTTCTTTATTTTCCAATTTTTTTTTCTTTTAAATCTACTTTACTTTTTCTTCTTCCCATAGGGCCAATATTTTTTTTCGGTGTTTGGATTTATAACTATCTGACGTCAAACATTTTGGGGCAGATGGGTCAATATAGGTCACATAAATTAACGAATTAACAAAAATTTTATGTTTCAACAAAGAGGATCAAAGTTCCATTGATTCATATATCTCATATAGAAAAAAACGAAATCAAGAATGGGTAAGCTGAGCTTTAACTAGTTAAATTCGCTTTGGTGGCCTCTTGGCCATATCTGGCTTCTTTGCT
>NW_027501755.1:0-25939 GCF_021521415.1 Bidens hawaiensis
AGTGGCATTTCGTCGAACACTTGGCAGACACCCTCACACCCACCACAATCTCCACCACCCTTCACAACCTCCGCTCACACCCACCTCTAGTCCTCAAATTCACCCAATATTTCAAACACCATCATCAATCACCAACCAATTCTCCATCACAGGCTAAGAAAAATCCACCCTAAACACCCCCGCCGGACTCACCACCACCACCACCGGAATCAATAGCCATGAGTGGTGGCCGGAAAACCGACTGTAGCCGCTGCTGTACACCCCCTAAACACCCCCGCCGTAGATGCTGGTGGCCGGAAAACCGACAATAGCCATGGTTTAGATTCAAGAAAATAAACCCTTTTGGATTCAAGACAACAAATTTCCAAACAAATCACAATGGTTTTTGTTGTTTGATTTTGTTTTTTTCTGTTAAAGGTTGTGGATTCTGTAGATTTGTCACTAGGGTTCCGCTTAATCGGAACTAGGGTTTGAAATTTGGGGCTTTTTTTCCGGGTTTGATTCCGGTGACAAATCAAAAAACCCTAATTCCGGTAGTATGTGTATACTGCGATGAATAATATAGACATATGCATAACGAAATGAAATGAAATAGAAATAGAAAGAAGCTTATATTATATACCTGAATGATGTTGAGCAGAATTGATGAGAGAAGAAAGTGTGTTGAAAGACCAAGAAGAAGAAGATCTTGCAGATCGAGAGAGAGAACTGATCTGTACAGGTGATTCCGGTGGTGGTGGTGGTGGTGAGTCCGGCGCCTGTGATGGAGAATTGGTTGGTGATTGATGATGGTGATTGATGATGGTGTTTGCAGGTACAGGTGAAAAGACAAAAATGCCCTCACATGCGCCTCACGTGAGGGCATTTAACTGAGTTTTTCTAACCCAGTTAGCGTAAAGGACATAACGTGTAGAAAAAAAAAGTTTAAAGTACACCGCCTGCAAGGAAACTTAGAAAAGGACACGAACCGTAATTCGTCTTATTTTAAAGGACAAAATTTGTAATTCTGTCTTAATTTTAAAACTAGGAGTTTATTCGGGTTTTTCGGGTTGACCCGAAACTTATAAATCAAACCCGAGAACCAACCCAAATTACTTCGGTTCGGGTTCGGGTTAGTCTTTTCTCGGGTTCGGGTTCTTCGGATCAGGTTAGTTCGGGTTCGGGTACGGGTTTTTTCGAGTCGTGTTTCGGATAAAAATGACCGCCCCTAGAATAAAGTAGTATAGAAAAAGTTAGTGACCAAACTAGAACACGTACAAAAGGTGGTTTTTATTTTAACAAGGAAAATTAATTTTAATAATCAAAATTGTAAGTTTAATAGCAATATGACTAAATTACTAATGAAGCTCCTAACTTATACTTTCTTTTACTAAGAAAAATGCCAATCTAACATAAATGCACTTTTGTCTTCCCCTAACTTTTATGCTGTCTAAAAATAATTTATAGCATTCTAATTTACATAAAAATTAGTCAAGTTTCATCAGATAAAAATAATTTATAGCATTCATAATATTGTTAGCATGAATTATTATCAAATAATGGGTGATGGTATGAATTATTCATAAGTCTCACTATAATTATGATTTTTTTTTAAGATGAAGTATGATTCACACTCCCTCTGAACTAGTATCACACTAAAACCCATAAACCACTCTTACCAACTTAACAAGCCCAACAAGAACTAAAACTCCTAATTCTCTCAAATCTTGCCGAAAAAAAAAAAAACCCTTAACTTTCTACTATATTTATACCAGATTTCACTATTTTCCAAGACCCTCTTCCAACCTGTAATAAAGATGCATATAACAACTTATTCCAAGTGTCCGGTACACCCGGTAAACACCAATGGCTGCAATCTTGTGCAGCGATACGTTGCTCGGGTGACATGGTTTTGTAAACCGTCCTGTAAATAGATGGATGACCGTCTTTTCTATAATCCGTTAGTCTGCTAATGTTGAGATATATTACAGGAGTTTTCATCAGACGCCACACGTTGTCAAAAGCTCGCATCTTTGACGAGTAGTTGGTCAAATGACTTGTGTTGAAGATTGGTTCGGTTTCTTTGTGACACTGGCCTCCTGAGTTCCATTGTCCTCCCCTGCAAACATTGATTCATCACATGCTTTATGGCGTGTACACGAACGAACCAAACAAGCACGTTAAACGAACAGCGTTTCTTTTCCGTGCCCATTCGTTAAGAAAACGAACTTGTTCATGTTCGTTCATTAGCAGGATAACCAAATAGTTAACAAACATAAATGAACACAAATGAATAAATATAACCGAACATAGATGAATGGGTATAAATGAACATAACTAACCAAATACCGGTTAAAAAAAGTAATAAAACCAGACTAAATTGTAATGGGTGGTATTTTAATCTAATCAAATAGACCAAATGGTAATGGGCCTCACAATAAAGAACATATAAACAAACAGAGGTAAACTAACAATATAAATATAAACGAAGGTGAAGAAACATAAACGAATGTAAATGGGTGAACATAAATGAACGTTCACATACATAAATGAACAAACGTGACATGTGTTCATGTTCATTCGTTTAACTAAAGGAGCAAAAAGGCTTGTTCATTTTCGTTTGTTTATTATATTAACGAATTTCCAGCCGATGTTTTACTGAAGGTTCATTTACACGGTTACATGCATAGTAACTTTGACTTTTGAGTCAAACCAAGAATTCTTTAAATGCTAAATAGGTGTGAATTTTCTTAATAGAATTGAAATCATCATTTTGTTTGTGAAATAAATGCCATATACATTCGATGTAGTCATCAAGATTAGCTCAAAAGCCTCAAACTTGTTCGGTTTCACATAACATTTAAAGTTGAAACTTAACTAGTTTGACCAAATAATACCTAAAATGAGTGAGTGAATAGCCTCTAAAGATAACTTGAGTTTTCATGGTGTCAATGTTCTTATCAACCCATCGGGCCCACGTCGAAAGAGCCCTTGTGTATGCATCAAGAGCTTTGAGTCTTGGATAAACATGGTTGCCTTCCTGATAATAATCTTCACTATTAACATTAGAAAAAAGAATTCAATCCAAATTCAGTTTAGCATGTTACAAATAATAATAATATATTAACTGAAACTATTGACTCTCACCCTTTGGAAGTTTTCTCATGAGTCCACCAATGTCCCGTGTTGAAGATCAAAATATCGGCATCTTGATACATGGCAGTTGTGCGATCCATTAGATCCAATCTTAACGTCTCAAAAGAGCCGTTTTTACCTTTGAAAGATGACTCTCGCACTAGAAAGGGAGAACTCACAAAATCCACCGTGCAGTTATAGTCCTACACAAGTTATAACCATTTCTTGACTCACTACACAAAGTCCAAAATTAGTTTGACTTTCAAGGTCAAATGTTCAAATTTTCAACCTGCAATTTGGTATCAAATTTCCAAAAGTTTCAAGAAAAAAAACAGCAATCAAATCAAAACTTAAATCGATATTTCATTTAGAAAAGGATTAAAGGTAAAATCCATTACAAATCAGTACCAATATGAAGTTGAATGATGGTAGGTTTGAACTCAAAAGTCAAAACATGTTTCAAAGTTGTAGTAGTAAAGCTTACCTCAAATCTAAAGGCATAAAATCCTTTTTTCTTGAATTCTCTTCTTCCCGATATCTCATAAGCCCGTTTCTTGTTCTTGAGAGAATGCCGGAGTATGCAAACAAGTGATTCCCACATGTTCCTATTTAAAGAGTCCCCAACAAAAACCATTTTCTTACCACGGAGTCGTTCCAAAAAGTCGGTTGCATTCAAACTGCCATGTCATTGTTAAAAAGACATGAAGTTCGGACAAAGTTCATAATCACAAGTTTAAAAAGTTAAATATTCTTTAATTTCAAAACATAGACATTTGAGAATCAATTATAGAGGATGAGCTCATTACATTAACAATAAAAAGTATGGGAATATACATTAATAATAAAACTTGTATGGAAATAAAAAGGGTGTGTTCTTATTGCCATTTGAGGAAGATAAAAAGTTACCCTATTTTTATCTACAACCATTTTAGTAAAAAGGTTTCTTTTTTTTTTGGAACGACCAACTAAATAACGCCGGGTACTACGTACGCGGCCCCTATTGGCTAAAGGTAGCCCGAGCCGGCCACGAGTCCGGACGGACGGAGCCCCTAGCGGTCCACCAATTGAGGGATTCCACGGATAAAACCCGACCCCCACGCCCGCCAAACGGCATGACAGCGAGGAGCCGGTAAAACTGGGTGAGATCAGGACTCGAACCCTGGCAAGCCAGGGTCATCCCTCATATTTCCCATATAAATTGGTGATAGTGAGGTTTGAACCTCATACCTCTCACTAGTAAAGTGAGTGCTCTACCATTGAGCCACCTCCAATTTATTAGTAAAAGGTTTCTAAATATGCAATACACTAACCCAAAATCTTATATCATAAACCAAGAAAATTAGCATTCAAATTGTATTTTTAAAACATTTAGCATCATAATCATGCAATTATTAGCATTTAAAAGTAACAATAATCATCATTATTATTATTATTATTATTATTACCTTGGGATTTCACATTCAAATGGCTGCCACCTCCATTTTACAAACTCATCATCTGGTCTCTTATTAAGATGACAATTAAAATCTCTGTCTATAAAAGGGCAAGAACCAGCTGGATAATACGGTTTTGAATCATCTTTCACCCATCTTCCATTAAAAATATCACAATCCTCAAAAGAGCTACTAAAATCCCTCAAAATTTGAGAAATTTTACCATGATCTTGTTCCAAGTCAGCAGCTTGAACACTAAAATTACCATTTTCTTGAAAATTTGTCACCTTTTCTTCATTAGGGTTTATAGTAATTAATTCACTAAAAGTCCCATTTTTCACATCATCTTTAGCTTTAATCAAATGGGTGTCCTTAAATCCAACAACTTTAACAGAAATTTCACTAAAGCTTCCATTTTTAACATTATTAGTGAAATTTCCAAAATGGGTATTATTTTCTTTTCCATAAATACCCAATAACTTCAACCTAATATCAATATTAGAGACATTTGATTCAGCCTTGTTTCCACCAACCAAAGTCTTAGGGTTTTGTTCTAATTTAGTGATATTTTCTACAACAATTCTATTGTTACTTGTATTAAACCCTTGGAAGAAAACCTTATCTGAATTTGGATTCTTGAAAGAAAAAGTGGAAAATAATATAACCAACAAAACAAAAATTGAAACAAACCCTAACCAATATACAGAAACAACTCTTTTCCTTGAAGATGCACAATTTGGTATGTGGTCTGATATTGCACCAAGCTTCTTTATATTCATGGTTGGCCAAAAACTCTATGAACAAGAGAGAGAGCTTTCAAGAATCAATGAAAAAGTATAAAGTTGGAGTGAAGATGATGTTTGGAGACATGAAGATGACAATGTTGTTAAAAACAAAATGAATATTTGAAAGCATGATAGTAGGTTGTGTGTTTGTGAAGTTTTGTTGGAGACAATTTGCAGATTGCAGGAGCTGAGATAGGCTGCATGCGGTAAAGGGACCTGGTTTAAATTACACTACTACCCAAAGCGTATGCATGCAATTAATAATGCTTTCTATATTTTGTTACATCTTCATATTTGAATATTGTTGCAAATGTAACTTAGTGTAGTTATCACACAATTGTATAAATAGTATTATCCTATTATACATGCTAACTTATGATTTATTTTTGTTATTCTAGCAAGTGTTAATTAGAGTTATTTATTAATAAGGATTTCTTTTACTATATATTGCTTTCCAAACCCATAGAAAAATTGTCTTAATCCTCAATCTCATTATGCATTAGTTTTTAACATGTCTAACGGCTAAAATAGTTGGTTTCGAGTCGAGCTTGTTTCCATTTAAGCTCAAACTCAACTTATTTAACTTAATAGAACTTAATTTCAAATTGTTTTAAGTTTTGTATCTAAAGTTCAAGCTCGATTTGTAAATTGTAATAATTTTCTAAACTCGTTTATTGCTTATTAATTATTATGTTTGATGAAAAGAAAAAGAATGCAAAATGACATTGGTGGTCGCCTTCTTAAATTGGTATGGAGAAGACACGTGGATATGGGCTAATGTGTTCATTGTACTTCGTGCGCCACAACGCAGCATGCTTGTTTCTTTGCTCAGTTCCATCGATTGTCGTTACCTTTTACTTCACCTATTTTACCTATAATAATTAAAGTCCTTCAACTATTTTAAATGTTACATCATTTCCCACTCAAGTTTCAGAAGTTGCATATCTTATTCATCGAGTTGTCGAAATTTATTTATTAGAAACAATTTAGGGCCTGGGGCTTCATCATTTTAGGCCCACCAAACTTTTGGGTTCCAATTTCAATTTTGGGTTTCCAAATTATATTTGATGCCTATTGATGCAACTCCTATTTTGAAATCTCTCTTCATGAAAACAAATATGGGACGTTCCTTGTTAGTTTTAACCTTTCCTTTGCGAAAAAGAACTCAAGTACAATATATTTGAACTATAATATTGATCGTAGGAATGGTCACTTATCGTTCTTTACTTACATCAATACGTATATATAATGTAGTTGGTATAGTGGTAGAGGCTTATGTTTTTTTATGATAAGGCTGTGTGTTGTTGTTGAAGCCATATCCTGAATTCATCCAGTAATATTGTATCATGCAATGCTGACTAGACACTCGTTAAAGCCACCGCTAAAGCCACCTGAGCCTGTTATGGTTCGGGCAAACGGTGGCTTTAGCGAATTTTTTGATTTTTTATTTTCTTTTTTAATATAACGCAATTATGTAACTAAAAAAATAATTTTTATAATAAAAAAACATTAAACATCTTAAAAACATAAAAAAAAACATTGCAAATTAAAAATGTTATATATGTATACAAATTTATTCACTAGCTTCGTCTCTCCCTCTTCACCTTCATCTTTGGTCTTCTTTGAAAGGACGGAGCGCGAAAGATGCATTCCAATTCTTTTAAGACTAGAGATTGTTTGTCAATCTAGTGTTAAAACAATAACATGACTAACTAATTAGGAGGTAGTCTTTGAATCATTCAGCATATATCTAAAACTTAACTATTAAGAGGCTTCATGAGCCATTAAAAGGTGTAACTAAACACACTATGGGGCTTTTGGTAGCCTTTTAACGTCATTAAGATACTATCTCTTAATGGTTCATAACCTTTTAATGGTTAAGAGGTAACCTTAAGTCTGAATAGTTAAGAGGCTACCTCTTAATGATTAAGAAATTATGAACCATTATGAGCAGGGGCGGATCTACGTAATAGATTACGGGTTCACGGGAACCCACTGAGTTTCGAATTTGTTGTGAAATGCCTTTATAAAATTCATGAGTGAACCCATAAGTAAATTAATGAGTGAACTGATGCAAAGAAAGCAAAACAGTTGAATGGTTAAGAATCTGCTTTGTAATCTAGAGGGCATGGGTTCAAATCTCTTTTCCAACGTGTTATTTATCCTTTTTTTAGGATTTCAATCTTTTCACAATTAACAGCAGCTTTGAGCCTCATCGACTAGCCCTCTTTGTGAGTGGATGTAGCCTCATGAATTTGGAATACATTTAATTTGCTTATGCTCATACCCTTAAAAAAGAATGTTTTGGTATCAAGGCCTCTTGGTTTGTGTCCTCATTAATATATTTTAGGTGGAACATGTTCTATCCATAAGAGTGATATAAATCATATAATTCACTTGTTAGTTTGGTGCACGTATAGTTTGTTTTAGCACCTTTCTGAGTTTATCAAAGTTCGTTTAAACATATTTGTATAGTTGTATATTTCATTCTTGAGTATTATATAAAATTTGGCTTATTATACTAAGGATATAGTTGATTAAACCAAGTTAACTTCACCGTAATCCTAGTGTTCGGTTCTATTTTTATAGAAAAGGCCCCTGTTCAAGAACCTGTTTTAGGTTTCTGAAAGGTTGAGCTGGCCCTGTCGACCCGAGCCAAAAATTTTTATGACCAGACTTATGAAATTGAAGCATTTAAAACAGTGAACCCACTGAAAAGAATTCTTGGATCCGCCACTGATTACGAGGTAGCCTCATAATAACTATTAAGAGGCTACCAAACAGCCTTATAATATCTCTGACTTATTCAGAGATAGTCTTTTAATGAAATCTTTAAAATGCTACCAAACAACCTCCAAATATTATGGAGTAACTAATAACTGCAAAAGTTACTATCACGTAAAGGGTGCTCAATAATCAATCTCTTAAATGTGTGTAATAGTTTAACTAGTTTGTAAATCATTTGTTCATTATTATTTTTTTAATTTATATTAGTTGTGTTAATGAAAAACAACCTAGTCTTAAAATGATAAATATAAGTTACTAACAACAGGTTACAACTAAATTAAAACGAAAATACTTAAAAGGTATCGAAAAGGATAAAAAAAATAGGAAAATTTTCTAAAAATAGTCTATTTTGACAAACTTTTTTCAAAAATAGCCTAAGTTTAAAAAAAAATCACAAAAATAGCCTATTTTTCCGTCGGATCCGACAGAAACAAGAACTGATCCGACAGGATTTATGGACCTTTAAAAATCGCACCACGTACCAACGTCTTAATAGATCCAACGAAATTCGTTAAAGAACCTTCGGAAATTTTAATGGATCTGACGGAATTCTTGATCTTCTACCTCTAACCCCTTAACCTCCATCTCCATCTTTCTTATTTCTCCACAAAATCAAACAAATATATAGTGCAAATCGCTTAGTTTTTCGAGGAGAATACAACTATAGTGTTTAATTTCACTCTATAACGCAAAATCGAAAACCCCTGAATTGAAAATCTAGGGTTCAACGAAAAAAATTAAATGGTCGGATCCGACGGAAGCAGGAACTGAACCGCCGAATCCGACTGCTATTATTACGTCGCCTAGCACACGAATCCGCTAGATAGCTTAAAAAACGTCGGATCCACCAGAAAATTTGAATATGTGTCAACATCTGATGACTATACTAATCAGTCAGATCAGTTCTTGTTTCCGTTAGATCCGACGGAAAAAATATGCTATTTTGGGAATTGAAACCTAAGCTATATCTGAAAAAAGTTTATCAATATAGGCTCTTTTAGGAAATTTCTTATAAAAATAAGACACGAGAATACCAAATTTAATTGTAGCTATATATTGCTAAGATATTGGCTTATCTTTTTTCATAGAGTTCATGAGTCTACCCTGTTAAATGAGAGATGTTTTTCGCAAGGATTTCGATTTTGGATCCTCAGAAATGTCGAGCTCGTACGGGACAACACCAACTCCTCGTCAATCAACCACCTTTCCATTACTTTTTCTACCAGCTACGAATCAGGTTGCCTTTTTAATGTTTCTTTTTGAGCTTGCTCGATCGTGTTGGAAATTAGGCCCAAGAATACGAACACGAAGTTTGATCTCAACCAAGATCTTTCGATTTTGGAAATTTTTTTTATCAAGACTCTTTCTTTATCATAATTTTTGACACTTTAAAATACATAAAACCTAAACCTCTATTTATACTAAATTAACACGTTTCAAACAAGACAACACATTTAAGGAAACTAAATCATTCATATTTTCAACTTTCTCGATAAATTATTTCAAGATTAACTTTCTATAGATCTCGTTTCTTGAACCGGTTTGGATGCTTATTGTGTTCGGGGAAACATTTGTCATGTGTATTGTGTTTGTAGAACCGTATCGGGTGTTGATTGGATGCCCATAACGGGCCGATAAACATCGTATTGGTTTCAAGTTAGCATTAAAGAGGCTGTTTGGGTTGTTTTGTTGAAGGTTGGTGGTGGTGGTGGTGGTGGAGGGGGTGGTTATTTGGGTTCCATGGATTCTCTCTCTGTAGTAGGTAAAACATATCTATATTATATATAATAGGAGTCACGGGCAAATTAAGACGATGAATTTTAAGGAATTTACAATTGTTTAAACACATGGTATAACCTCATATGAGGGTGAAGTGGTCATTCTATCATTCAATCTAACGTACTTTTCATTTTTCTCCAAAATAGTTACAACATTGCCTCTCAACTTTACAGCTATTATAAATTTAAATAATAGTTATAACTTTCGTTCTTTATCTTTTAACCATCTATTCTTTATAATTTCATTTTTAACCCAAATATCCTCACAATTTTTAAACATTCATAAATTTTTTCGTACGTTAATATTTTTTTAGAAAAATTGTATCATAAAAACAAGCATTTAATTCTTTTTAATTTGAGTATGATATTGTCATAGTTTCTTTTCAGTTAAAAAAAATAAAACGCTACGTATACGGGTTTTCCGTCCGGTTTTGATGGTTTTAAATTAAACCACGAGCCAAACCATTAACGGTTTTTTGGTCACCGAAAACTAAAACTAGACCTTCGAAAATTGAAACCCAACAAAACCAAACCATTAACAGTGGTTAGGTTCTGTTTTCGTTTGTGCTTTGATATTAAATTGAGTTTAAAATAAGAGCTATGAATCTACTTATCCCAATAAATGATTTCACGGTTACAAACGAAACAAGAAGTACCCATAAATCTATAACGTGATTACCAAGGTTATTTTCTGCTGCATCGTGCGGGCATCTGTCTAGAAGAATATGAACAAGATAATTAAAAATGAAGAAGATGTAAATAATGAAGATGGTTGAATGGTTTTTTATAAAAGTTTAATTAATTAATTTTCGTAAAATACCCTCAAACTCAACGGTTCTTTCTCCCTTTTTCTCTTGGCCCACGTTCATGTGTTTGATCTTTTCATTAATGCTTATTTTTAGCTTAATTTTTATTAAAAAATGTAATTTTTATTTGTATTTAGATTACGTGTGTAATATTAAAATTAAAGAAAGGGATGCGGTGGGAGTTATAAAGTAGGGGTTAAATCATCTCATTGAACGAGGTGGAGTGAAACTGGTTAAACCGTTAAACTAAACGATCTGAAGCATAAGTGCAGTTAAGGAGGGTTAAAGTGTACTCATGGCCTTACCGTCAATTACAGGACAAATCGGAGAGCAAACATAAATAGTACTCCCTCCGTCCCATTAGAAGTGTCCATATTTCCATTTTTAGTTGTCCCATTACAAATGTCAATTTTCAAAATTTAAATGTCAATTTTCAAGTTTACCCTTAAACACACATAACTAGCATTAATAATCAATGTTGATGGACCCATTTTCAAGGGCATTATTGTCGTTTTATAAGCAGCAAAGGTAATCATTTAATCTTCCTTGAACTTTGTGTTTTTCAAACCATGATACTTTTAATGGGACGGATGGAGTGGTTAATAATATACTTTTTGGCTGGTGAGCCTGTGATATGCCTTTGAACTTTCAAGAGAAGTATATTGTGACCGTTGATTAAAAGTGTTTGAGCCTTATTCTCTTTGATCCGACCCATTTTTTTTGTCGATCCATTTTGTGTCCACCCAATATGTGGGTCTGCCTATGTGCTTACCGGCTTACCATCCAACCCCTTGGGCGCCTCCTTTTAAACTCGCGTAATGATGTTTAACGCCCTCCAAAGGTGAAGTGGCGAGTGGCACTAAGCCACTATACTCAGTCTAAGTGTATGCCTCGTGCCACACAAATGGTCCCTATTGTAGACTTTAAGTCATTTTAAGATAAGATAGAACTGTTGTGCGATTTATTCTATTTTTTTTCTGGTTTTTAAATATAACCGTTGTTATGTCAGATCTTCATCTAATCGTTTTCAGAAATTAGCCCAAATTTGTGGTTTAGTTCATTATTATTAAAACCTGTTAATATAAAATTATTTGAACTAATATACTTTGTAAACATATGGATGCATTCAATAATAATTTTATATACAAATAAGGATATATAAAATGTACTGATCAATAATTGGTTTGGATCTGACAATGATAATAGTGAAATCGACCGTATCTATTTGCTTTGATGTTATCATAAGATATAATGAATGTGATTAAGTTTAATAGTTGGCCAGTTAACGTCACATTATTATATACGTATATGCACAAATATGAATGCTTATTCAAATGGTTTAGGTCATGTTAGAGAATGCTAGAAAAGTATAAACATTTTATGTGGTCTGTCCATTTGTGCAATTTGTATATAGTAGGTTTCTAAAATTGAAGGTATCTCGTGTAATGAATGTTAAGGGATTTATAAACATAATTCATGGTTAAAAGAATCATAAAATAAGTTAATTCTATAATTCATTATTTTCTATGTAAAACTTCATTAGAGAGCAAAGAGGAAATCAATAGTTAACAACGAAAAAAAAAATCAATCATATATAAAGGCTACAAGATTCTTATTTAGAAATTAAGATAATCGTTAGAATGAGTGTTTGCCACCTTCTCCACATGAATATCGCGGATTGAGTTGTAGGCAATAGTGTCCCCCCTTTAGCTCCCTCCGTCGTTACTAATCTGGCAAGCAAAGAGTTAAAATTGTCCTTGGCGCCAAAAAGATTAGCTGACCGGGACTATGTATATACTCGTACCATCCATAGTTCATCGTGTTGTTACTTATTAGATAAAATAGTTAGAGGAATTATTCTAAAGTTATTTCTTTTTCACCAACAGATTTTGATTGTGATATAAACAAAAACAAAAGGGTGGGGTGATTGAGTGTGTACATTAAATAAACGAGTTCAATAATTTATGTTTAAAAAATTCAAAAACAATGACAGTTTAATTATTATATTTAAGCGAGTGAGTAGAAAATTATAGATTAACGATAATAACTTTTTATTTATTTAACTCCGTTAAATATCTTAATAATTATATCTATAGTTATTAGACCAAGTATATTTGTAGAAAAAGTACATAAAAAAATATTAATAATATAAAAGAGCAATACTATGAGAACCGAAGTATTTTATAAAGAAAACCACTAATTAAGAGCTCGTGAAAACCTATCTAAAACATTTTGTTTATTGAAAAACCAACTACTAGTTATATGAATCACAAAGAATTTAGTACCCCTTTGTTGCGAGGATATATAACAGATAAAAAAACCTGAAAAAACCGTAAATGTTTCATTATAGTTGCATCATGCATTACCATTTCAAATAATGGACCATTATCACATCCCAACCAAAAGATTCAAACGATTACTTGAGGCTTACTCAGATCTCCGCTATGACTGCAACATTGGTTGCCTCGCCAAATAATGAACCATCGTCATAGCCTATATTTGACAAAGCAACACCGATTTCAACAAAGTTAACTTTGATCAAAATATCCTTACAGATCGTAACCTGAATAAACAAAATGAATTAACCTTTCTTATTATCCAACATGTAAGCATCTTTTAATGCTCAAGACGTCTATTAAAAACATCATAAACTCATAAAGCATTAATTTATAAAAAAACACAAAAAAACAATCAGCGCTTTAATCCACTTTCCATAAATGGAATTTTAAAAAATAAATAAATCAATGAACATTATAAACCTTATAAAGAAGTGAAGAACCTAATTCAAAAGTGTCACACCCGGCCCTGAGCGGCGGAAACAGCCGGGCGCGCGCGAGTGGGGATTGATACTTAAGCACGGGCCATTGCAAAACATTCAAAGATTTTTATTGCGCATGAGAAGTTTAATACAAATACATTACATTGTTTAAGGATTACATAAAAAAACATCCAAGTACAAAAACTGAAGATTTTCTCGCCATATCCCCTCGCGCGGCGGGTAACCGTGCGCATCGAGGGGATAAAACCAAAATCTTCCAAAAAGCTTGTTTTAGATGTTCAGCGTGTGGTGCTCTAAGTGTGACTCCATGCGCTACCTAGTTATCTCCTGAAAGACACGTAAAAACATTTGAATCAGTATAAACTGAGTGAGTTCACAAGTTTTAGTAACTTGATAAATCGTATTGCATCATAATCTTGATACAAATCATTCTGAAACATAATTCTGGTAGCATCATTAAACACATGCTTGGTAAAACATAGTTATATCAACATATTCTGATAAAATCGTTCCGCGGGTTACGCGCGAACATTTCTGGGAACTGTGCTCGTCTGTGTAAGTGGCGCTGCCACTACGAGCTAAAATAACGTAATACCGTCCCGCGGGTTACGCGCAGACACTTCTGGAAAACTGTGCTCGTCTGTGTAAGTGGCGCTGCCACTACGAGCGAATATATGCTGTAATACCGTCCCGCGGGTTACGCGCGGACGTTGTGCCGGAAAACAAGGCGCTCGTCTGCGTAAGAGGAGCGACCTCTACGAACGGGCTCAAACCCATAGTACTGCCCCGTGCTAGGCACTCGTCTGTGTAAGAGGTGCGACCCCTACGAGTGGGCGGATCAAACCAGCAGTCCCTACCCTTAGAGTTCCAATGGTAAAGTGATCACTTACTCGAATCTGGTGCACTATCATCGAAAAACCATAGATAACTGTTCGCATTGCTCATCATGAAACATAACTTAAACACGTAATCGTTTGCTTAGCTTGTAAATATACCATGATAAAACATTATTTAAGTACGTGTCCCTCGCCCCGAAAACAGTTTAAAATAGTGAAAACAGTAAAAATGGGGCTGTGAGACTCACCTGTGGTTCTTGTTAAGGGATTAATCGAGATTCGGGTTTTCTTGGTGTTGGCCTCGGAATCGAAGGTCTAGAATACGATTAAATAACAATTATATATATTAAGATCAAGATATAAGGGTTGGAAAGTAGATCTCAAGGTTATAATCTAGGCTTACCTAGTAACAGGATCGGAGCTGGAAACAATGGATGCTTGGGAAAAGATTATTGCAAGTTTGTAGTTCTTTGAAGTGTGTTTTGGGTGATAATTTAGGCTACCAATTTATAGGCAAACTCAAGGGAACATAATCCCTTGCTTTAGGGAATTGTAATCTTTTGAAATGATGATAAAGTATGGAAATTATTATTATTTATTAAAAAGAGTAGAAAAGTAGATTAAAGATTCTGATTTGATATGGACAGGACATGCAGGGCTGTGGTTGGTGAGAGTGGGTGGCTGGCAGTTGACTTTTACAGTTTGCTTTTTCAGTGCTTTAGACAGTGTACAGTAAAAAGTAGAAGTTTTCTGAAACACGCTACCGCCCTCTTTTGGGCGGGGACAATTTCCTTAAATCTGATCATTTTGACTAAGTGTTCTGCGCGTATAACTTGGTGCGCATAGCTTCCTGTGTGTAGAACATTTCTTTGCTGCGGGTAGGTGCGTAACCTTCTCGCAGTTAGGGACATTTGGGTTTCATTTGTAGATTCTCCAGGTGGTTTTGGTATTTCAACATAGTGATCAGTCATGTTGAAGTCAATTCCATCCTGGAGCTTCAGACAAACTAGCTCTCAAAGTTCCCGCCATGCGGGTAGGTTAGTTCCCTTCCGCACGCGCATAAACGATGTAGGATGCACCCGCCTTAGTATCATGCGGGATGGTCAACCCATAGACAACATAACGTTTAAGTTACATGAAAACATAAGGCCAATACGTTCACGCATGGCGCATATAACATATGCTCACGCTGGTTCTTAACATGGTGCGCTCGCGCAGGGCGCACATAACACATGCACGCGCTGACTAACATGGCGCGCTCGCGCAGGGCAAACATAAATGCCCGCGCTGATTCTAACATATGCTCGCGCCGGGCGCACATAATGTGCCCGCGCTGATTCTTAACATAGCGCGCTCGCGCAGGGCGCACATAACAAATGCACGCGCTGACTAACATGGCGCGCATAATGTTTACAATCACCTAATTATTAGGTTGATTACTTAGTTTAAGGGGTTGGGAAATTACCGGGTGTCACATTCTCCCCTCGTTAAACGAATTTCGTCCCGAAATTTAGGAGACGTTGCTGGCAGAAGCCATATTCTGAAAGAGGTGTGGGTATTTTATGCGCATCTGATCTTCTCTTTCCCAAGTGAATTCAGGCCCACGCCTTGAGTTCCATTGAACTTTTACCAACTTGATTCTGCTTCTGCGCAACCTTTGTTCTTTCCAATCGGTTACTGCTATAGGCTCTTCTACGAAGTGCAGCTGTTTGTCAATATGAATTTCTTCCACCGGTAAAATCAACGTTTCGTCAGATAAACATTTCTTGAGGTTGGATACATGAAACGTATCATGAACTCCACTGAGCTCGGCGGGTAGACGGAGTTTATAAGCAACTGGACCGATCCTCTCCAGGATCTCAAAAGGTCCAATGTAGCGCGGATTTAGCTTTCCTCGCTTACCGAAACGGGGGACTCCCTTCCATGGAGAGACTTTCAAAAGTACTTTATCCCCTACTTGAAACTCCAACGGTTTCCTTCTCATATCAGCATAACTTTTCTGTCTGTCGCGTGCTGCCTTAAGGCGATCCCTTATCTGAAAAATCTTGTCTGTTGTTTCTTGGATCACTTCTGGACCAGTCATTTGCTTGTCGCCCACTTCAGCCCAACACAGTGGGGATCTACACTTGCGCCCATATAAAGCTTCGAACGGCGCAGCCTTAATGCTTGTGTGATAACTGTTATTGTAAGAAAATTCAACCAACGGGAGGTGGGTATCCCAACTACCTCCAAAATCGATCGCGCACGCGCGCAGCATATCTTCCAATGTCTGGATTGTTCGCTCGCTTTGCCCATCCGTTTGAGGATGATAAGCTGTACTCATATCAAGGCGAGTACCTAGAGCTCCTTGTAACGATCTCCAAAACCTTGAGGTGAACCGACTATCTCTATCAGAAATGATGGACACTGGGACTCCATGTTTTGAAACTACTTCTCGAATATATAGTCGGGCTAGCTTTTCCATTTTATCAGTTTCTTTAATTGGCAGGAAGTGCGCTGACTTAGTTAACCGATCCACAATAACCCATATTGTGTCATAACCCCCAGGTGTCCTTGGCAGTTTGGTGATGAAGTCCATAGAGATTTGTTCCCACTTCCACATGGGAATTTCTGGCTGTTGAAGCAACCCCGATGGTTTCTGGTATTCAGCCTTTACTTTTGAACACGTCAGGCACTTACCGACATACATCGCGATGGCGCCTTTAAGATTGGGCCACCAATACAGCGTTTTAACATCTTGGTACATCTTGTCTGCGCCAGGATGTACGGAATATCGCGTCTTGTGAGCTTCGTTTAATACCTGCTCGCGCAATCCTCCCTTGAGAGGGACCCATATGCGGTTGGCAAAATATCGAGTGTTGTTCCCTTTAAGTTCCAAATTCTTAACCATACCCCCAAGGCATTCGTTTTTAACAAACTCTGGTTTCAAGGCTTCTTGCTGAGCGTCTTGGATGCGGGTAGAGAGATCTGCGTGAATGGTCAACCTTAGAGCCTTGACTCGTAGCGTTTTTATTCGCTCCTTTCTGCTTAGCGCGTCTGCTACCACATTCGCTTTCCCCGGATGATACTTGATCTCGCAATCATAATCATTCAACAATTCAACCCATCTTCGTTGCCTCATGTTTAATTCCTTCTGATCGAATATATGTTGGAGGCTCTTATGATCCGTAAAGATTACACATTTCGTACCGTAGAGGTAATGGCGCCAAATCTTTAGCGCGAAGACAACAGCTCCAAGTTCTAAATCATGCGTTGTGTAGTTCTTCTCATTGGTCTTAAGTTGGCGCGAGGCATACGCTATAACTTTGTCTCGCTGCATAAGGACACATCCGAGTCCTTGATGTGAAGCGTCGCAGTAAACAACGATGTCATCTGTCCCCTCGGGCAGGGATAAGATTGGCGCACTACATAACTTCTGTTTCAACATTTGAAATGCCGCTTCCTGATTCTTGCCCCAAATAAACGCCTTGTCTTTCTGAGTTAGCGCGGTCAGAGGTAGAGCTATCTTGGAGAAGTTCTCAATGAAGCGTCGATAGTAGCCAGCTAGTCCAAGGAATTGCCTCACCTCAGTTGGGGTTTTTGGCGCTTCCCAGTTTTCGATGGCTTTAACCTTAGAAGGATCGACGTGTATTCCTTTCTCGTTTACAACGTGACCGAGAAAGTGAACTTCTCTAAGCCAGAACTCGCACTTGGAAAACTTCGCATACAACTTTTCTTTCCTTAACAATTCCAAAATCATTCTCAGGTGTTGCTCATGCTCGGCCTTGGTTCGAGAGTAAATCAAAATATCATCTATAAACACAATCACAAACTTGTCCAAATATGGTTTGCACACACGGTTCATCAGATCCATGAATATAGCCGGCGCATTAGTTAGCCCGAAAGGCATCACTAAGAACTCATAATGGCCATATCTGGTTCGGAAGGCTGTCTTTGGCGCGTCTTCCTCATGGACCCTAAGTTGGTGGTATCCTGACCGTAGATCTATCTTCGAATAATAACTGGATCCCTGTAACTGGTCAAACAAGTCGTCAATCCTCGGTAAGGGGTACCGATTTTTGACTGTCAGCTTGTTCAGCTCCCTGTAGTCAATACACATTCTGAACGAACCATCTTTCTTCTTTACAAACAGTACTGGAGCTCCCCAAGGTGAAAAGCTTGGGCGTATGAAACCCTTATCCAATAGTTCCTGTAACTGATTGGATAGCTCTTGCATCTCAAATGGAGCTAAGCGATAAGGCGCTCGAGCTACTGGCGCAGCTCCTGGGACCAAATCAATACGAAACTCGACTTGTCGCGGCGGCGGTAACCCGGGCAAATCTTCAGGAAAAACTTCTGGAAATTCGCGCACTACTGGTAAGTCTTCAATTCTTCGCTCATCTCCTTTCTTTACTACATGCGCCAGGAAGGCGTAGCACCCTTTCCTTAGGCACTTACGCGCCTTTAGGCACGAAATCAGTTTCGTCGCAACTCCCCTTCTTTCCCCTTGAATCATCAAAGTTTCTCCGTTCAACAGTGGAATTCGAACCTGCTTCTCATGACAAACAATCTCCGCGAGATTCTCGACCAACCAATCCATACCTACCACAATATCGAAACTTCCCAAATCTATTGGTAACAAGTTAATATTGAACTCATGACCTCCCATGACTAACACACATTGCTCCGTCCTTTCATTCGCGCATAACTGCCTACCATTGGCTAGTTCTATAGTATAAGGTTTGTCTAGCCTACTGGTCGCTAAGCCCAGGGAGTTTTTAAACTCATGGGATATAAAACTTAGGTCAGCGCCAGTATCAAATAAGACAGATGCATAATGACCGTTAAGCAAAAACGTACCGGTTACCACATTCGGCTCTTCCTTTGCTTCACCCGCGCCGATCACAAAAGCTCTCCCGCGAGCTTGGTTTCCTTTCTGTGGGCAATCCCGACTGAAGTGTCCAGGCTTCCCGCATGCGTAGCAGTTGTCATTGGCTCCAGCTTCTTTAGCACGGCAATTCACCGTCTTGTGTCCTGGTCTGCCACATTTGGCGCACGTGACGTTCGCGCATTCGCCTTCGTGGTGATACTTGCATTTGTTGCACCATGGGTAAGGCCCGCTGTATCCTTTCCTTGATGGTTCCGCGGCTTGAATCGCGTAAACCCTTGTGCTTTCCTGCTTCTTGGGCGGTGGCTGCTTGAAGTCTGATCCTCGGTGGGAGTTCCATTTCCTCTTGGAGTCAGAGGTTCGCTGCTCGTTCAAGCGGGTGGTCAACATACCCGCACGAACCGTATCCCTTGTAAGGGTGATGGCTCGCGCAACCGCCTCGTCAAAGGTCGGAGGTGCGGCGGCGTTGAGCGGGACTCTAACGACAGGAGGTAACCCAAAGATGTACCTCTCGATTTTCTTTTCTTCTGTGTTTGCCATGTCTGGCACCAACTGGCAAAGCTCGTTGAAACGATTGGTGTAGGCATCGATATCCGTTCCTACCATGGTGTGGTTCCAGAATTCTTGTTGCAAGCTCTGAATTTCTGCGCGAGAGCAGAACTTTCTCATCATCATTTCTTTCAATTCTTCCCAGGTCTTGTGAAGAGCAACTTCTCGCCCCAAAGTCTTTACTTGGAGCTTCCACCAAGACGAAGCTGCTTCTTGGAACATGCAGGTCGCGTAAAGGACCTTCTGGTTTTCACTACATCCGCTGATGGAGAGAACTGTCTCCATCTTGTCAATCCAATTGTAGAGCCCAATGGCTCCTTCGGTGCCTTTGAACGGCCAAGGCCTACAGGCCATGAATGTTTTATAGGAGCATCCTTTGTCCAAGGCTCCTGATTCGGGTTCTGGGGTCTCGTTCTCTTGGCGACCCTGACTAGATTCGGCCTTGCTGGCCTCATGCGTTGCAATTGCCTGCGCGATTATTTCTGCGAGCTCCTCGGGTGTCATGGTAATTCCCTTGGCTCTGGTTGGAGGCATTCTTTTCATAAAAAGAAAATGTAACAAACTTAGCGCATGTATTCAGAGCACATAATGTTCTTATCTCTAGACACTGACCCGTGTTCCTAAGTGCGTGTGTGATTTTTCTTTTGAAAATATTCTTTGAAAAATATTTCATGCGATTCCCCAAAGGTTATAGTCTAGGTTAAAAACTTCTTTTCCTAGTTCGCTATAACCAGTGCTCTGATACCAATCTGTCACACCCGGCCCTGAGCGGCGGAAACAGCCGGGCGCGCGCGAGTGGGGATTGATACTTAAGCACGGGCCATTGCAAAACATTCAAAGATTTTTATTGCGCATGAGAAGTTTAATACAAATACATTACATTGTTTAAGGATTACATAAAAAAACATCCAAGTACAAAAACTGAAGATTTTCTCGCCATATCCCCTCGCGCGGCGGGTAACCGTGCGCATCGAGGGGATAAAACCAAAATCTTCCAAAAAGCTTGTTTTAGATGTTCAGCGTGTGGTGCTCTAAGTGTGACTCCATGCGCTACCTAGTTATCTCCTGAAAGACACGTAAAAACATTTGAATCAGTATAAACTGAGTGAGTTCACAAGTTTTAGTAACTTGATAAATCGTATTGCATCATAATCTTGATACAAATCATTCTGAAACATAATTCTGGTAGCATCATTAAACACATGCTTGGTAAAACATAGTTATATCAACATATTCTGATAAAATCGTTCCGCGGGTTACGCGCGAACATTTCTGGGAACTGTGCTCGTCTGTGTAAGTGGCGCTGCCACTACGAGCTAAAATAACGTAATACCGTCCCGCGGGTTACGCGCAGACACTTCTGGAAAACTGTGCTCGTCTGTGTAAGTGGCGCTGCCACTACGAGCGAATATATGCTGTAATACCGTCCCGCGGGTTACGCGCGGACGTTGTGCCGGAAAACAAGGCGCTCGTCTGCGTAAGAGGAGCGACCTCTACGAACGGGCTCAAACCCATAGTACTGCCCCGTGCTAGGCACTCGTCTGTGTAAGAGGTGCGACCCCTACGAGTGGGCGGATCAAACCAGCAGTCCCTACCCTTAGAGTTCCAATGGTAAAGTGATCACTTACTCGAATCTGGTGCACTATCATCGAAAAACCATAGATAACTGTTCGCATTGCTCATCATGAAACATAACTTAAACACGTAATCGTTTGCTTAGCTTGTAAATATACCATGATAAAACATTATTTAAGTACGTGTCCCTCGCCCCGAAAACAGTTTAAAATAGTGAAAACAGTAAAAATGGGGCTGTGAGACTCACCTGTGGTTCTTGTTAAGGGATTAATCGAGATTCGGGTTTTCTTGGTGTTGGCCTCGGAATCGAAGGTCTAGAATACGATTAAATAACAATTATATATATTAAGATCAAGATATAAGGGTTGGAAAGTAGATCTCAAGGTTATAATCTAGGCTTACCTAGTAACAGGATCGGAGCTGGAAACAATGGATGCTTGGGAAAAGATTATTGCAAGTTTGTAGTTCTTTGAAGTGTGTTTTGGGTGATAATTTAGGCTACCAATTTATAGGCAAACTCAAGGGAACATAATCCCTTGCTTTAGGGAATTGTAATCTTTTGAAATGATGATAAAGTATGGAAATTATTATTATTTATTAAAAAGAGTAGAAAAGTAGATTAAAGATTCTGATTTGATATGGACAGGACATGCAGGGCTGTGGTTGGTGAGAGTGGGTGGCTGGCAGTTGACTTTTACAGTTTGCTTTTTCAGTGCTTTAGACAGTGTACAGTAAAAAGTAGAAGTTTTCTGAAACACGCTACCGCCCTCTTTTGGGCGGGGACAATTTCCTTAAATCTGATCATTTTGACTAAGTGTTCTGCGCGTATAACTTGGTGCGCATAGCTTCCTGTGTGTAGAACATTTCTTTGCTGCGGGTAGGTGCGTAACCTTCTCGCAGTTAGGGACATTTGGGTTTCATTTGTAGATTCTCCAGGTGGTTTTGGTATTTCAACATAGTGATCAGTCATGTTGAAGTCAATTCCATCCTGGAGCTTCAGACAAACTAGCTCTCAAAGTTCCCGCCATGCGGGTAGGTTAGTTCCCTTCCGCACGCGCATAAACGATGTAGGATGCACCCGCCTTAGTATCATGCGGGATGGTCAACCCATAGACAACATAACGTTTAAGTTACATGAAAACATAAGGCCAATACGTTCACGCATGGCGCATATAACATATGCTCACGCTGGTTCTTAACATGGTGCGCTCGCGCAGGGCGCACATAACACATGCACGCGCTGACTAACATGGCGCGCTCGCGCAGGGCAAACATAAATGCCCGCGCTGATTCTAACATATGCTCGCGCCGGGCGCACATAATGTGCCCGCGCTGATTCTTAACATAGCGCGCTCGCGCAGGGCGCACATAACAAATGCACGCGCTGACTAACATGGCGCGCATAATGTTTACAATCACCTAATTATTAGGTTGATTACTTAGTTTAAGGGGTTGGGAAATTACCGGGTGTCACAAAAAGGTCAAGTACCCAATTCTCAAGAGATGAAAACCACTTACTTAGTTCAATTGTAATGTTATGCTTATTTGATTGTACACACCTTCACAACCTTAACAATGCAACATATAAATGTGAAAACCACATGCCTAAATCAGTGTCAAACGATCATCATAGCACAAACAAAAAACGAATCGAATCATGGCCAACTTCGGAAAATCTAAAATAAAACCAGTAGCTAATATCATTTCGTGCCTGAACGCAAGCTTGTATGTGTGTGTATATATGTATGATATGACATTACTTATTATACTATTTTCATATTTTCTCTGTTTTCAAATAAGTTAAAATTGTATATAAGAAAACCATACTCTATTGCCTAGATGGGGAATAAACCCTCCATCCTAACATATATTTGTAATTGGCAAAACACTATTTCATTTGGTCCAACACATTCATTGTGGGGGTGGAGCCCCATACCATCTCATTCAAAAATTTATCAAACACCGTGTCACACATGTTAAATACTTATAAATGAATGTGTACAAAGAATAGGTGGAGTCCACTACCCTTCATCAATCACAAGAGCACACGCATTCATGTTTTTGTTTTAGTTCTTTTATTTAAGAACAATGTTTTTGTTCTAGTTCTTTTATTTACATTCTTAGTTAAACTAAAACGTGCTTGTTAAAATATGAGTTATATATAAGAACAATGTTTTTGTTCTAGTTCTTTTATTTACATTCTTAGTTAAACTAAAACGTGCTTGTTAAAATATGAGTTATATAAAGTCCACCGTTTACATGACATGACATGACGCTATGCACATTTTAGTTAAACAACATATAGTATTATGACAACTTTTCGTCGAGTCAACCCAACAAGCTACGGTTTTTTCACAACAAAACTCTAAATCTCAAACCGCATCGCCCATTGCAACTCTTCCATCCCCAACTTCGAGTATATCATAACCACTTTAGCCATAACACCACCACAAATCGCCATGTATTTCGCCACCTACATCCACATCTACCGCCGTCAACAACTCACACAATAACCTCTTCACCTCGTGAAGAAACATACACATACGCTATATTTCCCGCCATTGCCACGCCGATAGACGAAATAACTGAATTGAAGCTCTTCAAATCCTTGACGATATTTGTTGGAATCGCTTTGATCTCATTACATTCAAACGAATTGCGATTCACTACACAAGTGTGAACCAACTCACATACCAGCCAGGAAAAATGATCTAATATTTTATATTGTCTAAATCAAGGGAACGAGATGCCTCATGTTAAGCTATGAAGTATGAACTCATGTAGTAATATCATAACTACTTATGTGGATATGCATGGCTCGAATCCATAAGCTAAACTTCTGTCATTTAATCAAGCTATGTTATTTTATGTTTAATATAATTTAATTTAAAACAAAACAATTTTAAGGTACCTAATGATTTTATTATTATAGTACTGAACCCATGCATCCTTCAAATCACTTATTTTACACATGCCGATACTCGGATATATAATTAAATACAGTATAATACGCTAATGAACATAAATTTATCACAAGTCAAACAATAAACACGCCACATCCATCTTTCACCGAGTCAACTCAACACACGACTCACTGTTTAACCACAAACCTCCTCTTCTCCACCGTCATCGCCCGTTGCAACTCGTCCATCCCCACCTTCGAGCACGTCACAACCACTTTCCCCATACCACCACCCGCCCTATTCACCACACTCCGCCACCTACATCCACCACCCTCAACAAAATCACACACAATAACCACCTCCTCATCTACACACACATACACCATATTTCCCGCCATTGCCACATCCACCGACGAATTAACCGAATCCAAACTCTCAATAATATCCTCCGGCATCTCTCCGATCTCATCACATTCAAAATTATCACAATTCACTTCGTATATTTTAACACCGTCAACTTCCTCAGGCTGACCTAATACTCCGATCACTATCAACCTCCCATTACAAAATCCGATAACCGAATAATAAACGCTTCCATCCGGACGTAAATCGTACGGTCCGGACCAAATGTTATTACTCGGATTGAAACAATATGTCACACCTGAACTCTTCTCCATAACGTAGAGATTATTATTATTATTATTATCGTCGGAAGCAACGGAAAGCCATGTGGAAGAAGCGGATCCGTTGAAAAACTCCGGCATTGGATCCGATTTGGTCCAATTACGTGACGGAGGTCGTAAACCTCAACGGCGAGTGGATCGTCTTCAAAATCAAACGCGCCGCCGGCAATAACGACACGCGGTCCGACGACGGCGACGACGGGATCAATCCGAGAGACATTTGGCGGCACTGCATGGTGCCACGTCAGATGGAGTGGATCGGAGGATAATAAGAGCTTTGATGGTGAGAGCATGTAGAGGAGGTTCGAGTGAGAGGATCGGAGTGTGGTCCGTGTGGAGATGTGATTGAGATCCGGAGAGTGGATTTGGATCCATGAGTTTGAGTCCGGGTCGTATGCGTGTGTGGTGGTTCGGTTCGGGTGGTTGGGGTTTTGTGTGTGTAGTATTAGCCACGGTTTGGTGTTGGGGGACGAATGGAGGGCGGATGATACACCGGCGGTCCATGTTTTTGAGACGCGTGACGCCGGGATTAAGTGGATGAGCGGTACGTGAGAGAGTATGGCCTCTAGCACGTCCCCATGGATGGTTTCCATCTTTGGAAATAATTTGTGAATTGTGATTCCAAACAACTCTTTTATAAGAGCCAAGGATCAGGCCCGTCACCAATTCTAGTAGAAACCTATCGCGTGCGTTAAAACTTCTGGCTCATGAACAAGACTTGAATTGGTGACCTCTTTTATAGAAATGGTTATTGGGTTACCGCTAGAAAACTGCTCCTTTGCTATTTCTTTTATGGGATTTATATATATATCCCCTTCCTAACTTTCATTATTACATATATCCCCAAAGCTAAACATTTATTTACACATTTCCCCTTCTTATGTGCAATTACCTTTTTACCCTTTTCAATTCACATTACCCTAATGAAAAAACCAAGCATCTGACAGAAACAACAACATCGACTTCCATCATCCGACGTTCCATTGCTCAGTAACTTACAAACATTGGCGGCTTCTATTCTTCCGGCGTTGGATCGTAGTAACG